>NW_006921643.1:9524850-9526701 GCF_000298275.1 Orycteropus afer afer | reverse complement strand
AGGGGGCAGGAGAATATGGAGGGATGAACACTGGGAAGAGGTAACTATGGGGAGGAAGTGGGAGGGGAGCTGTTGCATTGTGGTAAACTGTGGTCAAAGACATGAGACAAAGTATATGTGAACTGCTGTATGGAAAGTAAATTTGCTCCATAAATCTTCACCCAAATCACACACACACACACAAAAAGATTTCTACCACTGAACCACCAATGCCTCTTAGAAAACATAGCTAAATTATATACATTTACTCATTCAACAAATATTTATCAACTTCCTGTTAGGTGCCAGCCATTTTGCCAGGTACAGGGATACCATGGTGAGCAAGACAGATTGGTTTGTACTATCATGGAGCTAGTTTGTTGGTTTTATCATGGAGCTGAGGAACCCTGGTGGCTCAGTGGTTAAAACACTGTGTGAACCCATCAGCTGCTCCGTGGGAGAAAGATGAGGCAGTCTGCTTCTGTAAAGATTTACAGTCTTGGAAATCCTATGGGGTAGCTCTTCTGCATCCTGTAGGTCGGTATGAGTCAGAATTGACTCAATGGCAGTGGGTTTGGGTTTGGTATCATGGAGCTGACAATTCAATCAAGGGGAGATATGTTAATTAAGTAATCACAAGAATGAATGTGTAATTAAAAACTGAAGTAAGAGCTCTGAAAAAGTCTTGAATGGTCTTATGAGAACTAGAAAAACCTGACCCAGTTAAGGGAGGCAGAACAGCTTCTTTGAGAAACTGATAATTGACCTAATATTTGAGAAACACATAGGAGTTAACCAGGTAAGGGGGGTAAAGAGGAGAGAAATAGTGTTCTAGCAGAGTGTATGGAGGGATGGACACTGGGAAGAGGTAACTATGGGGAGGAAGTGGAAGGGGAGCCGTTGCATTGTGGTAAACTGTGGTCAATGACATAAGACAAAGACAAAGTATATGTGAACTGCTGTATGGAAAGTGAATTTGCTCTGTAAATCTTCACCCAAATCACAATAAAATAAAATAAAGTGTTGTGTGTAGTGAGGAAGAAGGGTAGGGAAGTTGGAGTTGAGGGATGTATCCAAATAAGGTTTTTTGGAGAAGATATCTGAGCTGAATTTTTGAAGTATGAGCATATCTTAGCCAGGCCAAGGTGGAAGAGAGAGAGAAAATGCTGCTGGCAAAAGGATGAGCTTCTTGGATTGAGGCCTGGGTGAGTGTAGGGGTGTGGTGTTTTAAAGGGACGGCAAGAAGCAGCAGCCAGTAAGAGAAAAGGCAACCAGAGGGCAGGGACCAGATAATGATGACCTCAGAGGTCATAGTAGAAGTCCAGATCTTATTATGAGGGCAGCAAGGAACCTCTGACCCAAAGATCTTCAGCAGAGGGGTGATGATCAGATTTACCTGTTAGAAAGATCACTAGCAGCAGGATTGAAAGTAGACTTGGAGGGATCAGTAGTGGAGAAGAGATACTACCACGACACGTTGTCTGCATTAAGGCATCAGCAGTGGGATGGAGAAGAGAGGATGGCTTTAGATGACATTAAAAAGGTAAAATTAAAAAGACTTTCTCACCAGCTGCATGGGTGGGAATGATTTCTACCTATCCAAAGACTGGTCTGAATGAACTAATGTTTCGATGTATATTGACTTTTGCCTTATGATCTAGTATGTTGTCAATTTCTGTAAATGTTCCATGTGTTCTTAAGAATAATGCTCACAAATTGTTGGCTCTCTATAGGTTCATTCCATTATATTTGTTAAATGTATGTTTCAATCTTCTAAATTCTTATTAATATTTTTGTCTGTTTGCCCAATTAATTATGGACACATAATATTAAGATCTTCCACCATCATTGTGGGTTTGTCGATTTCTCTTT
>NW_006921643.1:9521280-9522900 GCF_000298275.1 Orycteropus afer afer | reverse complement strand
TAGTGATACTGCCTTGGCAACTCAAGGAGGGGTCACTATGAGTCGGGTCCGACTTGATGGCACATAACAACAACAACTAAATTTAGTCCATTTATATTTATTGTGATTATATTTGAACTTACTTCTGGCAGATGATTTTGAGCAATTTATTTGAATTTTCTATTCTTTTTATACTTTTCTTTTGAATGGATAGTTTTATTTACCTCACATTATCCCCCCATTGCTACCAGCTGCTGGTTGATATGAAATATTCTATTGCTTTTCTTTTATTAGTTACCCTTGTGATTTATTTGACTTAACAAGATCTCAGGTTAATTAATACCTTTAAGGAGGAGTTCAGGCTTTTGAGTAATGCCATTCGTAGAGTCAAACAGCAAGGACTCATAGCTTATTTGACTGAAGATGAATCCTGTTTTATATATGTCTTCCCTTGATACTTAGAACCGCAAGTCTTTCCTTCCAGCTTAGTCACCTGGGCCAAGCTGAGCCCAAATGCCTCATAAAAATAGCTGGCTTCCCAACTGTCATTTCAATAATTTTCAATAAGCTGAGGAATGAGTCTGAAACGATGACCTGGCTTCTCTCTTACATAACCAAGGCTTACTTTTGCCTCCTTCAGCTTCTCTGCCATGTCTGTGGCTTAAACAATGAGGGACTTAGCTAATTTTTTCCCTATATGGGAGGGGATAAAAAACTATTTTAGAACCAGATGAAAAATTATTTTATATTAATATTTAATCACAGCTGACCTAGACTACATTAGACTTCAACACAACCAATTACTCATATGTCCTATAGGTCAGGGCACACTGTTACACAATAAAACCTGCAAAAACTGGAAACTGTGTAAGGTGAAAACCTGTCAGAGGAAGAAAATGAAAATATTTTCCACTAAAACTATCAACAGAAAATTAGTAAGACTGCACTTGTCAAAGTTGGAAAACTTGTGAGACTCAGAAAAACAAGACTGTCCCATCAAGTTCTTGCTCTCACAATTTTCACTGTACTTTCAAGTAATATTGCAAATATTGTGTCCATTTCCTTCTTCAGACAACTCTGAGAGGTAGAGATGGTGAAGTTTATTGGAGGATACATCTAAGAAGGAATGACTCGCCCAGTTTCCAGAGCCAGTTTGCTCATAGCAGGGACTCTGCAGTGGTTGCTCACTACCACACTGCAAAGTGACTGGTGTATTCCTGGGCACGAGTCTATACTTAACATCCTGTTCATGTGTCAGAGTTCAGATTCCCCTCCAGAAGCTACAGATGACAAAATATGTCAGCCTTAACACGGATATTCCAATAGGCTTGGTGTTCTTCTCATTTAGGTGTCATTGACAAATCAAGGAAACCTCTGCCTTTCCCCAAATCTCACCAATGCTCCAAATCTCAAAGGGCTGGAATTCACACCCAATGATGACAGGGAGTTCATGGGGCTTGATCTCCTCTGTTTCCCAGCACACTCATGGAGACAACTCCTTCCCTTGACAGCAAACATAAAGATAACACTAAAGAGAAGCATAGGAGCTCTGGTAGCATAGTGCCTAAGGCACTTGACTGCTAACCAGAAGGCTGGTGGTTCAAACCCACCAGCTACTCCTCAGAAGGAAGGTTGGGCAAT
>NW_006921643.1:9518159-9520955 GCF_000298275.1 Orycteropus afer afer | reverse complement strand
TTGTTGTTGTTGTTATGTGCCATCGAGTCGGACTCGACTCATAGCGACCCCTCCTTGGGTTTCCGAGGCAGTATCACTACAGAAGTAGATTGCCCCATCTTCCTTCTGAGGAGTGGCCAGTGGGTTTGAACCACCAGCCTTCTGGTTAGCAGTCAAGTGCCTTAGGCACTATGCTAAGTGTTTTTCATGCTTCAGGGGGTTTCTTTCAGCAACAAAAAGGGATTTCAGTTTTTGTATATTTCAGCTGATTTATTAAGTCTACTGCTATAGTCTATTAGTTTCATGATGACTCTGGGCCTATTTTCATGAGTCAACATGTCCCTTTTAGGTTTCAGGTGGATCTGAAGGGAAATAGGTTATGGGAACAATCTGAAGTCAATGTAGCCATGAAGTCAGTATAGACATAAGGAGTCCCTGGTTCATACAAATGGTTAGCCCAATCAGCTGTTAACTGAAAGGCTGGCAGTTTGAGTCCACCTAGAGGTACCTTGGAAGAAAGTCCTGGAGATCTACTCCCCAAAAGTCAGCCATTGAAAACCCCATGGAGCACAGTCCTACTCTGACAGACACGGGGTTTTCATGAGTCCAAGTTTATCTGATGGCAATTGGAAACCAGAAATAACGATGAAAGAATTATCTCCACCCCATTATGAATGTCTTTCTTACTGGAAAAGTGAGGGGAACAGGCAGTGAGTGGATTCACAGGGTTTTAGGACCACAGGTTGCAATGTGTGAACAGGAGTGAAGTGGAGCCCCAGGACCTACTGGGCTTTAGCTGAGGTCATTTAACGAGCAAGCGCTTAGCAGTGATAAAGCCCAGGCTTGCATGGCTGCTACATGTTCACGTGTGAGCATCAGTATCACTCTTAGCTACAGGTGGTGCCTCCAACCTGAGCCAACCTCTGGTGCAACTGTCCCCCTTTGACGCAATGGGGTGGAAAAAGAAATCCATGCCCAACACTTAGAAGAAAACTTAGCGGAGACTCCCCACTGGTGCTGGTTCCAGAAGCAAGGCCAACCTTAGCATGCAATTTTCACAAACCAGAGGCAAACAGGGACCTCCATTTGATAAAATTCAAAGATAAGAAAAGAAAATTCTGCTCACCTCAAATTGACAATACCAATGACTATCTATCTGTATAGGTAAATGAAAACCACTATGACATAACTATTGTCTTCTATACCTATAAAGGAGCTCTGGTGGCGTAGTGCCTAAGGCATTTGACTGACAACCAGAAGGCTGGTGGTTCAAGCCCACCAGCCGCTCTGTGGAAGGAAGACTGGGCAATCTACTTCTATAAAGATTTACCACCTCGGAAACCCAAAAGGGGTCACTATGAGTCGGAATGGACTCAATGGCAGTGAGTTTGGGTTTTTATACTTAACTAGGAACATAGTAGGAACTCTGGTAGCATAGTGCCTAAGGCACTTGACTGCTAACCAGAAGGCTGATGGTTTAAACCCACTAGCCACTCCTCGGAAGGAAGGTTGGGCAATCTACTTCCATAGTGATACTGCCTCAGAAACCCAAGGAGGGGTCGCTATGAGTCAGGTCTGACTCGATGGCATATAACAACAACAACAGGAATAGGAACATAGTAAGTGCCTGGAAAAAAAAATAAGCATAATCTCTTACTTGTATGTTAAGGAGGGGGGATCATGGTACTTTTACTGTGCTAATGGAGAGATGGTGAGTAAGGAGGTCCATGTTAGGAAGAGCCAAATTACTTTACATCAGATGGAGAGTGAAGTGAAGAACTGGAGTGAGACACTTAGAGGTGGAGAGAGAGCTGTGGAAAGAGAATGAGAGAGACAGTAGACCCAGTAGAGGTTGGTGGGTGAAACGAGGGTTGGAAGATATATTGAGGGCTTGGGGAGGGAAAGGCAGTGTGCAGTGCAAGGTAAACTCTGTAGTCATTCCTATTAGAAGAATGGGAAGAAAATTAATTTTCTGTTACTGTATTACGTGAAAGTAGCTGGACAAAGTTTGACTATATGCAAAGGGTGTGTTTGGGGTGATCCGAATATAGTTGATATGGTGTATACAAAATTCTCTTTGGGGGCTTTGGAGGGACCTCAAACAGTAACTGAACCTGGCCCTTGTGACTGGATATTGAGAGAGATATGCTAGAAACATTTAAATGCTAAACAAATGGAGGCTTCCAGCATGAATCCTAATTCCAAAGTCACAAGGCAAATCTTCCAAACTACTGCCATGATGTGGAATGGAGCTGCTTTTCATATGGGCAGCTCCAAGAGGCTGCTCCAGGGTCGACCAACAGTTAATGTACAGCAGTACGGGGACATAGGCTGGTCCTGGGTGAAGTTTACAGTGTCCCCTAACACCTGGTGGAGGAGGTTCCTCCGGATGAACACAGACATGCACGGAGTTCCATTGCAAGCTGGTGTAGGGGCAAAAGCAGAAACTCTTGGTGATGAGAGCTAACATCTGGGTCACAAACAATTAATTTAAAGAATGCTGAACTCTGACAAGCAAATGTAAGTGCCAGTCAATGGGTAAAAACTACAGTCCTAGTGAAAATACTGCTAGTCCAGTATCAGTAAATCAGCTCTGGTGGCTCAATGCTTAATGCACCTGACTGCTAACCAGAAAGGTGGTGGGTGATTCAAACCATTCCGTGGAAGATGGGGCAATCTGCTTCCGTAAAGATTTACCTTCCTCCTAGGACTCCGCTGGCTGCGCACGGAGGGCCCCGGGCACGCCTTTCTGGGGAACGGCCGCGGTGCGGAGCCGCCCACGCCACCCTCAGATTTAATTCATCTAGGCAAGATGGC
>NW_006921643.1:9488967-9510074 GCF_000298275.1 Orycteropus afer afer | reverse complement strand
TTGGTAAGGAAGAAGTCAAACTATCCCTATTTGCTGATGGAGCTCTGGTAGCATAGTGGCTAAGGTACTTAACTGCTAACCAGAGGGCTGGCGGTTCAAACCCACCAGCCACTCCTCAGAAGGAAGGTTGGGCAATCCTACTTCTGTAGTGATACTGCCTCGGAAACGCAAGGAGGGGTCGCTATGAGTCGGGCTGACTCGATGGCCCGTAACAACAACAAGGGCAAGTAAGGACTTCGTTTTTACACACCACTGATAGGGGCTCAGCTCCACCACTTACTGGCTGTTGACCTTATGGGCCTTTAACATCTCTAAGCTGTGGTTCTATTGTATTTAAAATAGGGATAATATAACTGTCCACCTCATAGTGTTAGAGTGAGAATTACAGGAGTTCTGTAGCCCAGAACATGTTAATAATGATGATGATTGTTATTATAAGGCCACATAATAATGAGCACAATTAGCACCTACTCAAACTTATGGAAAAAAAAGCTCCCTTGTCCCTTTCCTAGTCTCTTTTTGGCTTCTTTTACTGTCCTGATATCCACCAGCACTTTATTCTCCTAAATAGTGGGGCAAGTAGATGTTTTATAATGTTATATGTATATGTGTATGTATGTGTGTGTATATATATATATACATACCATGGTGGTACATTTGTACCATGGAGTGCAACTCAGCAATAAAAATGAAGGAACTATCTGATACACCTACACACAAAGACACACACAAATTCTAATGTTTATTGGTTTTGGTTTTCTATTCTTAGAGGTGTAATTCATGCATTTAGATCATATTAGAAAACAATTAGGATTTACACACCACTGATAGGGGCTCAGCTCCACCACTTACTGGCTGTTGACCTTATGGGTCAAATATATAATATAAATCATATAATTTGTGTACAGTGGGTGTATACAAGGGAGCCATGATGGCACAGTGGTTAAAGTACTCAGCTGCCAGCCAAAAGGTCGGCGGTTCAAACCCACCAGCCACTCCACAGAAGAAAGATGAGGCAGTCTGCTTCTGTAAAGATTTGTACACAGCCTTCAAAACCCTGTGAGGCAGTTCTAGTCTTTCCCATAAGATCACTATGAGTTGGGATCAACTTGACAGTAGTGGGTTTGGTTTTTGGGTTGGGTGTATACAATATTAACCGAACCAAAACCAAACCCACTGCCATTGAGTCGATTCCGACTCACAGCGGCCCCCACTGGGTTTCCGAGGCAGTAAATCCTTACGGAAGAAAGAAGATTGCCCCATCTTCTTTTTGCACAGTGGCTGATGGGTTTGATCCGCCAACCTCTGGTTAGCTGTCAAATGCCTTAGGCACTGCATCACCAGTTTCTGGGTCATAATAAGTATGTCTCATATTAGAAAACAATTAGGATGTACAAGGGACAGACGTACATTCCCCTCTGTGTGATATGAGGCTATGTGGAAAGCTGTGGAAGCAGATAGTAAACAGACAGATCCTTCATAATGATCTGTCTCATAACATTTCTTTTGATGCAGTGTTTGCCTTTTTAAAATCCTGGCTTAATACCCCTAAGTGCCTTGTTCCCGGGTTCCCCTCCCATCCCAACCAACAAACCCAGAATGTTTCCTTTACACATTAACCCTTTGCTGTCAAGGTTTGTGAGGCATCTGAAAGGCTTCCTATGGCTTTGCCAACAGGTTCTGAGTGCCCAGGAGTCTGTGCTATCTGCTACTACCACCTCTTGCAGGCAGTCAAAACAGTGTGAGGGTGGAGGGCAAAACCTCAGTCCCGGCCTCTCGGCTCTTGTGGGTTTCAGTCAGACCCCAGCTGTTATTTTAGTGCAACTTCAGTATTTAATTTGAGAATGTGTGTGGATCAGAAGCAGAGACCGAAATGTCACTTTTTTTTTTTTTTCACCTTGGCCAAATGATTAAGTTTGAAGTTCTAAAAAATGCACAGCCTGGTCCAGAGCTGTGTCCAACTGGAAACTGAAAAGCCCTCCCATGCCGAGGACCATCTTTCCATAACCACTGGCCATGCCCCCTGGCCCGTTCACTGTGGGCACCACCTGGGCAGTCTGTGGTTACTAATTGACCAGAGCCCTGTGCCCAGAGGCTCTCTTTCTCTCTTTGGAAGTGTATGTTGCACCTTTGCTGGGAAGAACATTCTATGGGTTTGTTTCATTTCCTACAGTGTTGAACGAGCCATAACCCGGAGCTACTGAGCCATGGCTGAAGGGGAGATCACAACCTTCACAGCCCTGACAGAGAAGTTTAACCTGCCGCCAGGGAATTACAAGAAGCCCAAACTCCTCTACTGTAGCAATGGGGGCCACTTCTTAAGGATCCTTCCAGATGGCACAGTGGACGGCACCAGGGACAGGAGTGACCAGCACAGTAAGCACCCCTCTCTGTTGTATTCCTTGCCTTTCTGTTATCTTCCTAAGTCAAGGATGGGAGAATATATAAGCATTGGAACCCTATTCTCCAAGGTTCTATTAAGACACGGCTCACTCAGAAGCAGAGATAACATGAAGGCATCATGGTGGGTATGGGAAATAGGGAGCGGTGGGGCGCATGGTCTATCTGAAGGTGATCTATTTCAAGTTTTTAATGATATTCTCTGCTGACCTAACAAAACTTCTTGGCGATCAGATTTGGCTGCCAGTGTTCAATTCCTATGCATTTTCCCAGGTTTCTATAACTAGCGAAAAGTCTGGTCCCCAAGGCTGGTCAGGGCCCTGCTTACTCCATGATGAGAACAGCCAGATGGGATTGGAGTGGTTAATCTTGCACAAAGACACAGGCTCAATTTCAAGTTAACTGACTCTCCAGGTTATGTTTCCACTGGGCTTGATTTGTGAAACCCTAGTTCATAATCATAGTCTTACACATTATAAATTATGCGGCCTTCACTCTGCATATCTTGCAGATGTGGTTGTGGTAACCAGGAGGGGTAAAGTGCTTCTCCAGACCGTATAGAAACTGGAGAGCAAGAGTGATTGGAGCCAAATGCTGCATCTCTCTCCCAGGCCTTCCTGCGAGCCCAGCTCTCAGATGATGTTGATAAATGAAGGTTTGACTTTGGAGAAAAGGATCTTCTTGACTATCTGAGTATAAAACTCTCTCCCTTCTGCTTTAGTACTCCTGGCATTGGTGTGTGTTTGATTTTGGGTCATTTGAGTCCTATAGTGATGCTATTGGAGATTCTCTGAGCACCACAGAGGCATTAGAGGTTGTAGAGCAGCCAAAAGTCAGATCTGTCCCTGCTTAGAGGGTCAGCAATCTAAAGAGTCAAACATCCTGCAAATTAAGGGGAAGGAAGTGTGGGTAACACCAGGAGACATGGGATAGCATAGGCAGAAAGTGAGATCCTGCAAGAGTGGCTCTCAAATGCAATGCAAAACGCAGGCTCACACATGGTAGCCTATATACTGGGCAGACTTTGTTGTTCATGGAATATGCACCTAAGATGGCAGGCTCTTACAAGTGTTCACTCTCTGCCCTTGGATGTACAGATAATGGGGTAGAAGCTGGCATGTGCAGACTGGGTAGCCTTGTCCTCCACAGGAAGGCTGAAGCCTGGGTTCATAGCTGTAGTATTAAATTCTTTGGCTTTGTTTTGATGGCCTGTCTTCAAATGGACCTGCCAAATGCACTATACTAAAAAGTAGCTATCAGAGTGAGGCAACAAAACAAAACAAACCCTTGTACTTAGTATGTTAAACATATACCTAAACAATGTTTGCTGCAAATAAATGGACTTAGATTGTAATTCAGTGTCAGGCATGGTACACGATTCATGCTATCCCAACACAGTGCATGGGGAACATGTTTTCATTCTTCTGGGTTTTTAATGTTTCTCCTAAGTTTTACTTGCCAATTTTCCAAACCAGTGGAGAATGATCTCTGGTCCTCAGAATCCTAGGGGAAAAGCAACCTTGGTGAGTTAATCAGGCATTTCTGGGAATTCTGGAGTAAAAGAAGCTACCATTACTAGAACTTCTGTTCAAACGGTATATGACTTCATTGCTGTCATTGAGCTGACTTCTGAATTCTGCTGTTGACTTGGCCGCCTGACCTCAGATGTCGGGAACCCTTGGAATGCAGCACATGGAGCTGTAGGAGTGTGTGTGTGTGTGTGTATGTGTGTATGTGTGTGTTTGCAGCCAAGTAATGCTGCAGCAATTATTTGCCAAGTACACTTGGGCAAGTTACTTAACCTCTCTGGCCTTACTTTCCTCACCTGTAAAGTAAGAATACTATTACCTGCCTCACAGGTTTCTTGGAAGGATTAAATGAGATAATGTAGTGAATAATGCAGTACCTGGCCCAGAGTAAGAAACTCAGCTGGTCAGTGTTGTTGTTGTTATCATCGTTGTCATCATCATCAAGATTTCCACTATGTGGAAATACAGTATAATACCTAAGGATCTCCCCCACTTCTGTAATATCACCTCCTAGGCAGGCCAAGCATCTAGATTCAGATTTTGATTTAGGGCCTCTCTGCCAACATTCAGAGTCATGTTGGCCTACTCACTTACCCTAGTACTAAGAACAAGGGCCAATGAGGTAAGAACTCAAAGTGGGCAAAAATCCACCTCCTATAAATGTCAGAAGAACTGGATAATTCTCATACTTCCTAAAGATTTAGGCCCTAGATTTAGAGGGAGAAACCTCGAATTCATATCCCTGCTTTGCGACTCTCTAGTTGGAATAGCACTGGACAATTAACATTCTTTCCATCTTGCATAAAGTGCTCTGCAAAAGCAGCTTCAAGTTTCCAACCCTGTGGTGACCCATCCTGACACTCAGAGGCCGTCTGCTGTATAGACATTTAGATGTCTCCAGTGTTCCCAGCTGTGCACTCTGGAGGAAAATCCTTTAATCTCACTGAGACTCAGTTTCTTCACCTGTGGAATGGAAATAATAACATGGCCCTGTGTGTCTCAAGAAGCTGCAAAGAGTTGTGTAATACAAGCAGGGAAGAAGATGCCTCCTGGGCATGGATGTACCCACTGAATGGGGTCTGTCGCCCTCTTCTGTCCAATGGTGGTACTACAGAAAGCCTTTCTGAATTTCAAAGATTATCAACCTTGGACAGACAGGAGGGATAATCCCTAGATAACCAAGATTAGTATAGAGTGGCAAGGGGAAGGACTCTCTTTCTTTATCATTAGTTTGAATGTGATTAAAAAAATGAGGTCACTGCTAGATGGTTACTACTCACCCACTAAGTAAAACTCCCCTTCAGGAAGAACATTTCTAAAAACCAATAAAATATTCTAAAAAATCTACAAAACTCATGCGAGATAGAACCATACATCATCAAGCTCTACCAGGCAAAAATAACTCCCTTCACAGCTTCTCTTGTTTCCCCGACCAGTTTATCTGTTCTGGGCAAATTTAAAACGTTTTTGAAATTTGTCTTCTTTCTACTCCTCACCTCACTACTGTCGAGTCGATTTTGACTCATAGCAACTCCTCCTTCGGTTTCCGAGGCAGTATCGCTATGGAAGTAGATTGCCCCATCTTCCTTCCAAGGAGTGGCTGGTTGGTTTGACCTGCCAGCCTTCTGGTTAGCAGTTAAGTGCCTTAGGCACTATGCCACCAGAGCTCCTTTCCTACTCCTAGGAAAATAAATTTCCAAGTATCTAACACAAGACCCTTCTTATAGTGGCATAAATATACACTGATCTTTGTGTGGGGGCTATTGTAATACAGGCCTAAGTAAAATGTTTCCATGAGAAGGAATTTCTGGCTTGTTGAGAAGGTGGTTGGTTTGGACTTTCTGCAACTCCTCAAATCACAGCTGTAGGCAAAATCAGACAGTAAGAGCTTCAGCATTGGGGGTCAGTAGGGTGCAGGGTTGTGACAAGATTTATTTTGGACTCCAGGACTTTGGGAGATGAGTAAATTGTGGTGTCACCAGGAGGGAGGATCCTGGAAGACAACCTGATATTGACTATCAGCTCCATTTTACACACACAGCATTTGAGAAGTGACTCGTGGACCCGGCAGCTCTCCTTGTACATTTATTTGTGTAAATATTTAAATTTTTCTTTCCTGCTGGACTCCCTGAGGATAGGACTTTGTCTCTTATTGTTCAACACTGTAATTTTCATGCCTAGCCATTGCCTGCACTTTGTAAATGCTCAGTAAACATTAATAGGATAAGTGAATGAATTGTAATGGCAGCAGGTAAATTCAAATTCATCGATATATCCAATAAATATCTACTGACCACCTGATATGTGCCAGGCATTGTGCTGGATGTTTTCATTTCTACCTAGCATAATTCTGTGAAATCATTAATTATTATCTATCTGAGAATACAGAAGCTATCAGCGCCTGTGACCAACTATTAACTGACACAGACCCATAACTTCTGCTCCCAAGACTATAAGGTCCTTTCTGCATCCCACCACCACCATGATGGTGGTTTCACCCATAAACTAATTAAATAGACACATTGGATCTGGCTAGTCAGGTAGGTTTACTAGTTTCCTAGTTCTGCGTCATCTTGGTAAAGTTACTCCTCTGTGTGCCTTAGTTTTCTTATTTTTACAGCAAGGATGACAATGGTACTTACATCACAGGAACACAGTTGTAAACATGATAAAACCCAAAACCAAAGCAGTTGCCGTCCAGTTGACTCTGACTCACGGTGACCCCATTTGTGCCAGAGCAGAACTGTGCTCTGTAGGGTTTCAATAGCTGATATGTTAGAAGCAGATAATCAACACTTTCTTTGAGGTCCCTCTGGGTGGACTTACACCACCGATCTTTCAGTTTGCAGCTGAGCACATTAACCACTGCACCACCCAGGGACTCCTTAAATGTGATTTTTGCACAAATGCTTAGCAAACTTCCAAGAACACAGTAAGTGCTCAAAAATGGTACCATCATCATCCCTACCACCACCATCACCTTCATCTTTTCTATGCTTGCCTGACCTTTCTCATCTACCCATCTGTTAATTTAAATGAATGGTCCTGATTGTTTACTGAACTGAGGGTGATGCTTCATCCCTGCTTCTGGGTGACTGTCTAGGTCTGGAGGTCTGAAGGCCAGCCATGGAGGCGTAATGGGCCCAGGTGCCGGCCCAGGAAGCCCTGCCCCATCTCTTTCCTCTCTGCAGAATGAGCTGGCTCAGGCAAAGGCAAGGAGGGGCCATGTTTGATTTTGCTTTTTCTGCTGAAGTTTCTTCACTAGCCAAAGGTGGTCATGACTTATTCCTCGACAGGATTAATAATTGCAACAATAACTGGAGAAGAAGAAGAATTCACAAATGTCCACACCCTGGAACTTCTTCATGTGGCCCACCACCTCACAGCTGGACCAGCACACAGAGACTGTGTGGAGAGCCGGATTACTGGCACCACTCACCACACAAATGGAAATGTTCCTGAGAAAACTGTGTGCCAATCAAATATTTATAAATCAAACCACATCCTAAATACACTAAAGGAGTTTGCTGGCCCAAAGAATCCTCTTTGCAGCCCTTTATAAAGGGCAGTCTTCTTCTCTAGAGAAAAATTCTTCCCTCCCTTGTTCTGAGGCAATCCAGACTTCTCTTCTCTGGCTCCCTCATAACCCCATGCAAATCTGCTTTGATAAGACTTGCCACCTAATAGTAAAGGCCCTGTGTTCCTCACCAGCTTGGCTAAAAGTCAAATTAGCTTTTCAAATGACCAAAATGGACAGAGTTGAGTCCTGTGGCCAGAAGTTGGGAGTGGGACAGCAGAGGTATTCAGTCAGGAGTGCTGTTCCTGAGGGTGTACTAACCTTCATCATATTTCATGCCCCTGCTCCTCAGCCACCCATTATCTGATTACATAAGAAGGATTTTTCTAGACAAACTTTTTCTTTAAAAAAAAGAATCGTACATTCCCTAGTCTACATAAAACATCTCCAGACCACCTTTTTCAGACCTTTAAGGAGTATCAGCCATCTTTACACATTCTAAGAAAGTTTGGAATATATACTCCAAACCACTGGAATTTTTTTTCCCAAACTCTTTTTCTTTTTCCTCCTCCGTCTTTCTCTAATGTTTCACGGAGCCCGGTTTGTGGCTACGTTTTAATTATGAATGCCACTGACATAAAACAACCTCACCGAGTTCTGAATGAGGCTGACCTCACTTTGGGTAAACACGGCAAAGGACGGGAAGTCTCCAACCCAGAATAAACCAGGCACATAATCACTCTTGGCTGTTCTTTGGAGGGCAGAGTGCACAGCTTCACTCTCCATACAGTTTTTCCGCTGAATGCACCAGTTGCAATCTTATTTGTAAAGATTCTTAGGGCACAATAGCGAGTTGTTCAGATTGCTTGGTAGTCAGAAACAGGGTGCAGTACCCAAAGCTCACTTCTCCTGGCATTAGCAGGCGCAAAACTGCTTTTCTTTCTTTGTGCACTTGGAAGTAAGGGGTTACATTTCTTACCAGGAATATACTACCATTAAGACCTAATGGGGAGTCTCTGGGCACTTCAATGATTAACATACTTGGTTGCTAACCAGAAAGCTGGAGGTTTGATTCCACCCAGAGGTGCCTTGGAAGAAAGCCCTGGTCATCTACTCTGAAAAAGCGGCAATTAAAACCCCTATGCAACACAGTTCTACTTTGACCACATGTGGTGTGGCCATGAGTTGGAACGACTCCACACAACTGGTTAAGACTTCTTTTTGAGGAGCAGAGGAGAAAACCAGAGCTACAGATTTATAATCCCTCAGGAAAAAAGGTGTGAATGCTGGAGGCTGGTTCTTCCGCTCAAAAGCTCAATGCTCCCTTTTACTCCTAAGTACATAGACTAGAAGCTCATGAAGGGGTTTGTCTTGGGCTGGGTTCTCTAGAGAGGCAAAACCAGTAAAGCTTGTGTGTGTGTGTGTGTGTGTGTGTGTGTTTAGTGAGAGAGAGAGAGAGAAATTAATCTCAAGGAAATGGATCCTGCAGTTGTAGAGACTGGCAAGATCCAAGTCCATGGGTCAGACATCAAGCTGGAAGCTTCTCCTGACTCATGTAGCTGCAGGGGCTCACAAACTCCGGATTGGCAGGCAGTATAGCCAGCTGCTGGCTTTAGAGGCTGACAGACCCAAGATTGGCAGGTAAGACAACAGGCTGTTGGCTCATAGGCAGCAAAGGCCACAATCCCAAGATCTGCAGGCAATACAGCAGGCCGCTGGTTTGAATCCAAGAACTATAGATAATGAGCCAGATGCAGGATGCAGATGGAGCAAAAAGCCAGAGAGCTTTCCCAGAGCTTTTCTATATATGTTAGAAGCAGGCCACACCCTGAAAAAAAACTCCCTTTCAACTGAGTGGCTGCTTATAAAAGATATCCTCATGGAGATGGTAATATTGTATCAGTTTTCAACATGGGGGATGGCTAATACCTAAAGCATTTGATTGCTAACCAGAAGGCTGGCAATTCAAACCCACCAGCCACTCCTTGGAAGGAAGGTTGGGCAATCTACTTCCATAATGATACCACTTCGGAAACCCAAGGAGGGGTCACTATGAGTCGGATCTGACTTGACGGTAGTGAGTTGTATTTTATTTATTTATTTCATGGTAAACCACTTAGAATCATGGCCCAGGCAAGTTGACATACAACCTTAACTATCACAGGGTTTAATGGATAAGCAGGGGGACTAGGTAGAAGCATTATTGGTTGTTTGTTGTTAGTTGCTGCAGAGTGGATTCTGACTCATGGTGACCCCATGTATGCAGAGCAGAATTGCTCTGTGGGGTTTTCAAGGATGTCACCTTTCAGAAACTGATTGCCACACCTGTTTTCCAAGACATCTCTGGGTGGGTTTGAACAGCCAACCTTTCGGCTAGTAGTTGAGCATCTATATATTTGTGCCACACAAAAGTGATTTTGTACATTTCAGGTAATTTGGCATTTATTTTCAATAAATAGCCCATTACTGAACCAACTCATCCAAATGCAATCCTAATAAAGGATTAGGAAGAGAACTATGGATTCTGTGGGGATACTTATTGCCAGAAATCCACTAGCAAATATTCTCTATCTTCTTCCAGTATGTTTTTCCCCCCAACATTTTATTATGTAAATTTTCTCTTACCCTACACTTTTTGCAATGCTTTATAAATTTGAATTTCGATAAGAAATTCTTATTATAGCACCTTTTACAAAGTTGCTTCCCATTCCTTCTGTTAAGTCAAAAAGCTGCTGTCCTTAATTCAGAATTGGAAGAAAATAAGTACCCTTTGGACAAAATAACATGTCTGCTTTAGCATAAAGTACCTGCCCCTTCATCCTTAGGATGCTTTAAAGCCTTCCCCGCCCCAAGATAGCCCAAAATGGACGTCCTAAACTTCAGTGTAGGATAAATAAGAGGTACTCCTCCCCCTTTGCTCTGGTGCTAAACCTGGGAGAGGGGGCTGGAAAAGGGGACTGGATGGACAAGGTGCTGTTTTAGTGGCCTTTCACCCTGTTCTGCCTCACCAATTCCCTAGTTCCCTGTCTGCTGCCCCCAGGAAAACCCCCCTCCTATGGGAGCTCTGGTAGCATAGTGGCTAAGACACTTGACTGCTAACCAGAAAACTGGGGGTTCAAACCCACCAGCCACTCCTCAGAAGGAAGATGGGGCAATCTACCTCTGTAGTGATACTGCCTCGGAAACCCAGGGAGGGGTCCCTATGAGTTGGGTCCAACTCGACGGCAACAACAACAACAACAATGGCTACTGTGCTCAAGCATAGCTGCAACCTGGCCCAGGCTGTTCTGGGGCACAGATCATCAAAGGTTCACCAGGACCAAAACCATGACGTTTGGGCAACTCTGAGTGTTTGTTTATCAACTGAGAACCCTGGTCATTCTTAACTCAGAATTTTGTTTTTAAAGAAAGTAAGCATTAGGATAAAGATGAAATTCTGTCTACTCCCCTCCTAGTACTCTTCCTTCTCTTCCTCCCCAGAGCAACCACTTGTATAAATTTGGTCTCTATCTAGTGTACATTTTTATGTTTGTTGTTGTTGTTGTTATGTGCCGTCGAGTCGGCCCCGACTCATAGCGACCCCTCCTTGGGTTTTCGAGGCAGTATCACTACAGAAGTAGGAATGCCCAACCTTCCTTCCGAGGAGTGGCTGGTGGGTTTGAACTGCCAGCCGTCTGGTTAGCTGGCAAGTGACTTAGCCACTATGCTACCAGAGCTCCTATGTTTAGAATATATATATATATGGGAGCTCTGGTGGCATAGTGCCTAAGGCATTTGACTGCTAACCAGAAGGCTGGTGGTTCAAACCCACCAGCCACTCCTCGGAAGGAGGGTTGGGCAATCTACTTCTATAGTGATATTGCCTCAAAAACCCAAGGAGGAGTCGACATGAGTCAGATATGACTCGACGACAGTGGGTTTGTTTTTTTTTGATACACGTATATTCATTATTCATAAGGTATGTGCATTGTTTTGTGGGCTCTTATTTTTACAAAAATATTTAAGGAATAAATATTCTTCTGCAATTTGCGCTTTTTTTTTTTTCCCCACAGTACATTATTTTCTGCTTTTCTTTGAAAGGGAAATGCTGCTACATATGCAGATAAACAGAGAGAGAGGTTTTTAGTTTTTGAATTTGCGTTTTCTTTTAGCTCAAAGGCAATGGATTTTTTTTTTTTTTTTTTTTATGTTGCTGTGGTAGTTAAGGTTATGTGTCAATTTGGCTGGGCCTGGTTTTGAGTGGCTGGGCAGCTGGACGTAGTTATTCCCCATGATGAAACTGGTAATCAACTCCATGGTGGAATCTACCGTGAGTAGCTGAGTAGATGCCTTAGGGATGTGGTCTGTTTCCCGTATATAAGCAGCAGCTCTGAGAAAGGTCTTGAGCTTTTTGGCACATCTGGATCTTGCATTTGGCCAAGTCATCAGTGAGTGGTCAGCCATGTTGTCTGCCAGTCTTGGGACTGTTGATGGACTTGAACTCATGGCCTGCCATGTGCTTGATAATCTTTGGACTGTGCCATTTCACTTGTCAACCTTGGGTTTGTCAGCCTCAGCAGCCAGCAGCCAGCAGCTGCCTGAGTTAAGAGACACCTCAGGTCCAGTGGGCTGGGAGCAAGAGGCAGAGGTGAAGCCCAAGGTCAAGGGGTTTTTACCCAGCCCTTTAGAGCTGAAACTTTGAACTCAGACTTCTAGCCTCCTAAACTGTAAGAGAATAAATCTCTGTTTGTTAAAACCACTCATTTGTGGTATATCTGTTATAGTGGCACTAGAGAACCAAAACAGTTGCTTTATTATTCATACATTCATTGGTCTGTATACCTAGTTGTGTGTAAGCCCCCTGAAAAGCAGAGACCATGTGTGGCATTCAGCACCGTTCTCAGTACATAATAGATGCTGGATAAATAGGTGTTGATTGAATAGCTCTCTCCATCCATCTGGCCCTGAACTACAAGAGGAAGAAGGTGCTGCTTCAGACGAGGCCCCTTTTTCTGAGGCCCCCCCTTTCTCATGCTCTCTCTTTACTCACTTTTCCTCAGCAGCAGGATGTAGGCTTGGAAAACTGGAATTAAGTCCCACTAGAGAGTTGGACACCTAGTCAGCTAAGCGAGCAGCTCAGGCTGGGTGTTACTCCTTCCCGCCAGCCCTGCTTGCAGAAGGATATATGTTTAGGAAACCTAGCCAGAAAGAAATCTAGTGAAAATGAGCTATGAAACTTGGACATCCTGGAGAAATAATATTTACAGAGGAAACTCTTGAGACGAACTCTCACCAGTGCAACAACCCTGGTGGCAGGCCTTGAGGCTGAAGGCTGAAGTCATGTGCTTAGCAGCCCTCTGGCTCTTATTTACCCCTGTAAGGCCTTTATGTGGCTATGATCAGACTCCACAGATGATAAAGTCAACTCCACAGACCCCCTGGCAAGACTGACAGGGACTATCTAAGGCAGCAGGACAGAAATGAAGTAGGAAATGGAAAGGGTTTTAAAAAGTCTTCCTTAATTACCTAAAAGGAAGCGCCTTTGGGATTTCTATGTTGTTAGGTGTCATCAAGTCTGTTCCAACACATAGCGACCCTATGTACAACAGAACGAAACACTGTCTGGTGCTGGGCCATCCTGCCAACTATTGCTATGTTTGAGCCCAATGTTGTAGCCACTGTGTCAAGACATCTCATTGATGTCATCCCCTTCTGCAGGGACTAGTCCTCTCTAATAACATGTCCAGACAACTTTTAAGAAGCATTCTGGCTGTACTTTGTCCAAGATAGATTAGTTCGTTTTTCTGGCAGTCCATGATATATTCAATATTCTTCACCAACATTGTAATTCAAATACATCAATTTTTCTTCAGTCTTCCTTATTCATTGTAGAGCTTCCACATGCACAGGAGGCAGTTGATAATACCGTGGCTTGGGTCAGGTGCACCTAAGTTCTCACAGTGACATCCTTGCTTTTGAACATTTTAAAGAGCTCTTTTTTGCAGCACATTTGCCCAGTGTAGTATGTCATTTGTTTTCTTGACTATTGCTTCATGGATGTTGGTTGTGGATCCGAGTAAAATGAAATGCTTAACAACTTCAATCTTTTCTCCATTTGTCATGATCTTGCTTATTGGTCCAGTTGTGAGGATTTTTGTTTTTTTATGTTGAGGTGTGATCCATACTAAACGCTTGGATCTTCATCAGTCTTTGATCTTCATCAGTAAGTGCTTCAAGACCTCTTTGCTTTCAGCAAGCAAGGTTGTGTCACCTGCATTATTGCAGGTTATTAATAAGTCTTCCTCTAATCCTGATGCCATGTTCTTCTTCATATAGTCCAGCTGCTCAAATTATTTGCTCTGCATACAGATTGAATAGTATGGCAAAAGGATATGACCCTGTTGCACACTTTTCCTGATTTTAAACCATGCAGTATTCCTTTGTTCTGTTCAAATGACTGCCTCTTGGTCTATGTACAGGTTCCTCATGAGCAAAATTAAGTGTTCTGTAATTTTCATTCTTTGCAATATTATCCATAATTTGTTATGATCCACATAGTCAAATGCCTTTGTATAACCAATAAAACACAGGTAACATCTTTCTGGTAGTCTCTGCATTCAGCCAAGATCCATCTGACATCAGCAATGTTATCCCTCTTTTCCATCTCCTCTTCTGAATCTGGCCTGAATTTCTGGCAGTTCTGCATTGATATACTGCTGCAGCTGTTTTTGAATGGTGGGGGATTTCTATAGCACTTACAATGTGTCTGACTACCTACATATATGACTGGTAGGTGGACAAAAGTCCCAGGCAATTAACATCACTCCATCCCAAGGCTACAAATGCATCTTGAATGAACATCTGGCATTTTGTACATGTCTGATCTGGAACACAAGAGGACCCACGAAGGGGAGTATGGCTAGGTTCCGACTAATCCATCCATAAGTGGAGCCTATGAGGCACAGTGAAAGAGAGGAGGTACTTGGGGTACCCTTATTAGTATTATTTTGGGTAACACATGCCTCCAGAGACTATTGTGAAGAGTTGAGGTCACATATTGTCATCATGTACCACTGAGTCAATTCTGACTCCTAGCTACCCAATAGGACAGAGTAGAACTGCCCCATAGGGTTTCCAAGGCTGTAGTCTTTACAGAAGCAGACTGCCACTTCTCTTTTCTGTGCAGTGATGGGTGGGTTCAAACTACTGACCTTTTGTTAGCAGTCGTGCACTTAATGATTATGCCACCAGAGCTCCTTTGAGGTCACATAAACACTATGCAAATGATAAGAGTCATCCACATTTATTTAGCAGGCTCTGTACTAGGCACTTTCCATTCATTAAATAATTTAATCCTCACACCAATCCCATGAAGTAGGTACTATTGATATAGATAAGTAAACAAAGGTAAACAACTTGACCTACAGTCATACAGCTAATATGTAACCAGAACAGAATAAATCCATGCAGTCTGATTTTGGAGATCACATTCTTTAATTCTATACTGCTTATACCAAGATAGAAATGAGCACAGTGCCTGGCACATTATAAAAACCAGACTCCAAACTCACTGCCATTGAGTCAATTCTGACTCATAGTGACCCCTATTGGATTTACAAGGCTGTAAATCTTTATGAAAGCAGATTGCCCCATTCTCCTCTCAAAGAGCAGCTGGTGGGTTTGAACCACTAACCTTCTGGTTAGTAGCCAAATACCCCACCCACTTCAGCACCAGAGCTCCTCATCAGTGATTAATAAATGGATCTCCCTTTCTTTTGCTGATAAATTGATAGAGAAATGTATGTGAAAATTCTCTGAAAACTGTAAAGTACAATGACAATCAAAGCCAAAAACCAGTTGCCATCGAGTTGATTCCAACTCATGGCCACCCCATGTGTGTCAGAGTAGAACTGGGCTCCACAGGATTTTGAATGGCTGGTTTTTCAGAAGTACATCACCAGGCCTTTCTTCTGAGGCACTCCTGGGTAAACTCAAACCTCCAACCTTTCAATTAGCAGCCAAGTGTGTTAACTGTTGGCAACAACCAGGGACACTAAAAATAGAGGGAATTTTTAAAATGCATTTATGTTTTAAATAACACTTATTAGATTCAACATAAAGTCACAGTGGAAGAAGCCTCTTGAGTTTCCAAAGGTTTACTCTAAATGTCATTCTGGCAGTTTGTGGAGAAGATCTGTCTACCACACCAAGTAGAGCTAGATAAGAGCCACTTGATGTACATTTCTAGCAGCATTTGATGTAACAAATGGTGGCTCTACTTTTACCTTGAAGCACATTTTAAGCCTTTAAGGCACTTATTTTTAAATAGCTTTATTGAGATAGAATTCATATACCATGTACTTCACCCACTTAAAGTTTTTGTTTTTTTGTTTGTTCATTCACAGATTCCTACAACTATCACAGTTTTAGAGCATTTTCATAACCCTAAAAAGAAACCTTGTACTTCTTACCCATAATGGTCCCATGTGCCTATGACTCTATCCCTACCTCACCAGGCCTTGACAAACACTAATCTAGTTTGTGTCTCTATGGATTTGCCTATTCTGGACAATCCACTTAAATGGAATCATAGTATAGGTGGTATTTTGTGACCAGCTCCTTTCACTTTCAAGATTTATCTGTGCTATAGCAATATCAGTACTTCATTCCTATTCATTACTGAATAATATTTCTTGTATAAGGTATTGCTATGAAATCTATATATTTGCTTCATAGAATGTTACAGCTAGAAGGAACTTTAAGGACTGAGCCTAAGCCCCATTTTACTCATGAGGAGACTGTGGTCAAGACAGGTTAAGCAGTCCAGCCAAGGTCATCCAGCTGGTTGGTGGCAGGGCCATGCCTTAAGCTTGTAACAACTCTCAACTTGGACCCATGTTACTTCACTCCATAAAATATCACTGGAAACATAATTCAATGTGCACAGCTTATTAGAGATGGGCTGGTGGAATCATCTCTGCAAATATTAGCTGAACCTCATTCATTCAACACATTTTATTGGCTATCCACTATATTTAGGACACTGTGCAAGGTGCTGGAGATACTAGAGGGAACAGGATTGGCAAGATCACTGCACTTCCTCCCAGAGCGTACATTCTCCTGGGGAGGCAGAAATAAATGAGTAAACCCCTAAATAATTACACATATATATGTTAAGTTCCATGAATGAAACTGGGGAAGAGAATGATGTTGGTGGCTAGGACACCATTGGCACAGATGGTAGGGTAGGGGTGAAAGGACCTGTTATATACAGGAATATAGGGTACTTGGGGAAGGCCTTTCTGAGATAAGGATATTTAGACCTGGAAGAGGAGAAGGAGCCAACCTTGTGAGGATCTGCAGGAAGAAGATGCCAAAGCATGTGCCAAGGTCCCGAGATGGGAAAGTGCTTGGTGTGCTGAAGGAAGTGAAAGGCTGGAGCAGGGTGAATGAAATGAGTGAGCAAGTGGTGTGAATTGAGCCAGGAAACAGGAGAGAGCACAAATCACACATGGAGGCTCTTTGGCCTGTTCTCCCAACACAACCATCTCAGAGCTAACTCAGGGCTGAGGATAGGAAGATCTATGGGAAAATAGGTTGATGGCCTCCAGTTTCCTTCCTGCTATTTAAATAAACTACATTTACCACAGGAAGTTAGGGGAGGCCCTGAGTCTCTGGAGCATAGACTTCCTAGGAGAAGAGAACTGCATCATCAGTAAGAGTGATGTAACTGTGTATCACCCTTGGGATGAATGAAAGGATGAGGAACAAAGAGGGAAATGAGAAATGTGGATGTATTTATTAACAGGGGGTCAGTTAAATGATTTTGGTATAGACACATAATAGAACATAGTTCAGCTGGCAAAAGGAACAAGGTTAACTCTCGGTGCTGATGTGGAAAATCTCCAAGTTAAGTTAAAAAAAAAAAAAAAAGAAGGAAGGAAGGAAAGAAAGAAAGGCACAGGACTGAATGTGTAATATGTTACCATTTGTGTTAGTAAAGATGTATTTCCTAATAGATGTATAAAATCTCTGTAGGAGGAAGTGTTTCCTTGTTTATTTCTACCCTCTTCAGAACAATGCACATTCTGGGAGGAGAACTAGGATTTCTCTGTTCTGTTCATCATCATATCCCCAACAGGAAGAGCAAGAGGAAGATGTAAAAACATTTCTTTTTCATATTGTACTTTGTATTGGTGGCAATATATACAATCAAACACATATCCATGCACAATTTCTACGTAACAGTTGGATGACATTGTTTACATCTCTCACACTGTGACACCAATCTCACTATCTTTACCCATATTGTTTCATCATTATTAAATTAGGCTCTCTGACCCTTAAAATTCTGATCTGTTGTCAATTTATACTCACACAGATAGTCCTTAGAGCTCTATGCTGGAGGCAAACATTCTTTATTAATCGGGTTAAATTGTTTAGTGTAATGATGGCTTCGTGGAATAGTTTTGGCTCAAGGCTTAAAGATTATTTCTGGGCATCAGATTTGGGGGCTGAGAGGGAGACTTTTACTGTCTACTCTTATATGATTTCTAAATGGGAAGAATGGGATTGTATTTCTTATTCAAAGAAATTAGATGAAAGATGACAACAAAGAAAAGGCAATTGAGGGGTCTAGATCTGCCAACCAAAAGCCCCACATTCCAGCCTCCCCTGCTCCTCGGCCTGTGACAAAGCTGACCTGGATCAGAGAAGTCAGCTTGTCCTCCCACAGAACTAACTACTGAGTGGTCACTGGTTCCTTGTCCAGATTTACTCCTATTGGGAATGATCGTTGTGATGATCTGATGCCCAAAGAAATTCTCCATAGAGTCCAGAAAGAACTCTGAATCCCAAGTGTGAACAGTCAAAGCACCTCCCTTTAGGGACACTGTGGGATGAATACTCAGAGGTATGATAATTATCAAATAGGTATGGAATGCCAATTACATATCTCACACTGGGCGAGGCACCTTGGGAATGTCGGTCCATGTAAATGGAGACAGTGTCACTCAGTATAACTCATGGTCCTTGTCCTCAACCTCAAGAATTCTCAACCTCAACACTAATGATGTTTTGGACTGAATAACTGTTTGGGGATGGTGGGGACTGTCCTATGTGCTGTAGGATGATTAGCCGCATCCTTGGTCTCCCCTTCTCCGTTGTGACAACCAAATATATCTCCAGACCTTGGCAAATTGTCTCCTAGGAAACAAAATCGCCCCCAGTGGAGACCTATAATTCTCACTGCTTTGTTTGCAAGTAATTGCTTCATTCTCAAAAGCCAGAGATTTTCCCTCAGCCTGTACCCCAATTGGGGTACAACTGCTACAGAGATCAGGGGTGATTGAACTTCACTGTGAACAAGTTCCCTGAGTTTCATATTTAGCCACCACTCTTAGCTCCCTAGGAATCTCTTCTGTTTGGGAAAATAATCTCAGATTTTTAAAAACAAGGAAAAAAGAAAAAAAAAAAAACCTGTTGACAAGAATCTCTCCAATGGCTAGAAGGCCCAGGCCATACAGGGACACCCCAAAGCAAGTTTATAATTAAAGCAGAACACATAAAGTCTGGCCAGTTAGTTACCCTCTCTATATCACTACAAGATGGACAATAGAGCCTAGGGAAGTGAATGCCATTTCCTACTGTGATTATTTTGCTCTAGGAAGGAGCTCTGGTGGTGTAGTGGTTAAAGCATTTGGCTGCTAACCAAAATGTTTGTGCTTTGAACCCACCAGCCACTCCATGGAAAAAAGATGAGGCAGTCTGCGTCTATAAAGATTTACAGCCTTGGAAACCCAATGCAGGTTGCTATGAGTTGGAATCAAATCGATAGCAGTGAGTTTGAATTCTGAGGTAACAGAGGGAAGTCCCTGGGTAGTACAAATGGTTAACATGCTTGGCTGCTAACCAAAGCCTGGAGGTTTGAGTCCACCAAAGGGGCCTTGAAAGAAAGGCCTGGTGATCTACTTCCAAAAAATCAGCCATTGGAAACCCTATGGAGCACAGTTCTTCTCTGACACATATGGGGTCACCATGAGTCGGTGTCAACTCCACGGCAACTGGTTATTTTAACAGAGAAGGAGAAAGGAACCAGGCAGTGTGAGAGTGTGTGCAGGGTCATTTTATCTCACACGGAGTGGACAGTGGGTGAGCCTGCCATCAGCTCTCCTCCCTTTTTCAAGAACAACATTCCCAAGGGACAGCTTTCCTTGGAGGGCAAAGAAAAGGGAACTGTATTACTATGTTTTCATTAACTTGAGACTCATCCTCAAGGCCTCTGTGAAATGAATGAGCATGACTTTCCATGGCTAACTGTTCTGGCTGCCGAGTCCTATCGGCAAAAGCCTAGTGTTTATTTACTTTTGTTCGTGTTATTTTTATTACAGTTCAGCTGCAGCTCAGTGCGGAAAGCGTGGGGGAGGTGTATATAAAGAGCACCGAGACCGGCCAGTACTTGGCGATGGACACCGACGGGCTTTTATACGGCTCAGTAAGTATGAGGCTGACCTGCTTCCAGACACGGCCAAGGTTTGAGGTTTCCAGAAATCTTGAGGGATGTAAACTATAAAGCAACAATTACTTTCTGTTGTTTTTTCCAGTAGGACACAAACAATTTTAAGAGTTTATTATGGTATTCTCTCAAAATACTTAAATGTATTATCACATATACATAGAAGAAACTGTGGTTAAAGTTTTAGTAATGCATCAGTCACTCATTTGAGAATGCCTAATCATCATTTCACTCCTCGGAAGGAAGGTTGGGCAATCCTACTTCCGTAGTGATACTGCCTCGGAAACCCAAGGAGGGGTCGCTATGAGTCGGGGCCGGCTCGACGGCACATAACAACAACAATCATCATTTATTACAAAAATATTTCTTGAGCACCTACTATGTGCCAGGTACTTTGCTAGGGGCTGGAGATAGAATGATGACCAATCAGGTTCTAACCCTGCCTTCATGCAGCTTACATTTGGGACAAACTCATCTTTTTAATGTACTCTAGGAACAGGAAGAATACTGCCTCTTCTTCATTTATAGTCTAGTGAAATAACTGAGTGGTGGCGCAGTGGTTAAGTGCTTGACTGCTAACTGAAAAGTTCCAACTCACCCAGTGGCTCCACAGAAGACAGATCAGGTGATCTGCTCCCCTAAAAATTACAGCCTAGAAAACCCTGGGGGGCAGTTCTACTCTGTCCTATGGGGTCACTATCAGTTCAAATCAACTCGACAGCATATAACAACAAATGTACTTTACAACATGTACAAGAAAAGGGAACTGCATTTCTGTGTTTTGATTATTTTGAACCTCATCCTCTAGGGCTCTGTGAAATGAATGAGCATGACTTTCTATGGCTAACTGTCCTGGCTGTCGGGTCCAATTGGCTAAAGCCCAGTGTTTATTTACTTTTGTTTGTGTTATTTTTATTTCAATTCAGCTACAGCTCAAGTATATGTAACTAGTACAAGTAACAAGATAGTTTAGATGATTTGAGAACAAGATGAGAACTGTTTAACTGGACACTCTGCTATACCTAGAGAAACAGTGCAGATGTTAGTATTGATGTACATTGTCAGGGGTGGGCAGCTCAGCAGTTTTGTTTTAATGTGTTTTAGTAACTGTAGGTGAGTGTCTCACTATAGGTGTGTCTCTTAAGCTCTTTACAAAAATTGCAGAGCC
>NW_006921643.1:9487009-9488059 GCF_000298275.1 Orycteropus afer afer | reverse complement strand
ATAACAACAACAACAAGTATCTCTCCTAGGAGCTCTGGTGGTGCAGTGCCTAAGGCATTTAACTGCTAACCAGAGGGCTGGTGGTTCAAACCCACATGCCATTCCTCTGAAGGAAGAATGGGCAATCTACTTCCATAGTGATACCACCTTGGAAATCCAAGGAGGGGTCGCTGTGAGTCTGATCTGACTCGATGACAGTGCGTTTGGTTTTTCTATTTGGAGTATCTCTTCTAAGAAGCTCGGGAGTATAGTGTAATGGTTAAGGCATTTAACTACTAAACAAAGGGTCGATGGTTTGAACTCACCGGCTACTAAACAGAAGAAAGATGGGGCAGTCTGCTTCCATAAATATTTGCAGTTTTGGAAACCCAATGAGGTCTCATTATGAGTTGGAATCGACTCAATGGCAGTGAGGTTTTTTTTTTTAGTATCTCTCCTAAAATACTTAACTAGAAAAAGAGCTGAAGCCAATGGTCCCAGGTTTTGATATTATTTTTAGATTTCCACTATCCCTTCTCTCTGTCCTAACAGCTGATAATTAAGTCTTGGTTATAATTCACAGTCCAAGCCAAATCCTTTCTTCCTTTTGATGACGATGTCTACAAACTGACAGCCAGTAGAGGGATTTAGTCTGGGGGCTCCCTTTAACTTAAATTGCCAAGTAACCCATCCAAGACACAACAATTGGTCTCTTCATTTAGAGCAACAGAGGAAAAAGGAGAGTGAGGAATAGGAGGAGGATACGGAATGTGTAGCTAATTGGCTTCATGAACAGCTGCCACATTTACCATGAGACTAGAGAAACCAGATGGTGCCCAGCTACCGCTGCTGAACATATAGATCAAAGATTCTATAGAGGAATCCTGCTCAGAAAGGGGGAAATGCAGAACAGAATTTCAATTTCTCACAGACTCCAGACTTTCTGGAGTCATGGAGGCTGGATAAATCCCTGAAATTGTTGCCCTGAGGTAATCTTTAAACCTTACATGAAAAATATCCCCTGAAGTCTTCTTAAAACTAAACAATGTTGTTGTTGTTGTTATTTGCCAT
>NW_006921643.1:9465141-9486754 GCF_000298275.1 Orycteropus afer afer | reverse complement strand
CTTGACTGCTAACCAGAAGGCTGGCGGTTCAAACCCACCAGCCACTCCTTGGAAGGAAGATGGGGCAATCTACTTCCGTAGTGATACTGCCTCGACAACCCACAAGGGGTCTCTATGAGTTGGGGCTGACTTGACGGCACATAACAACCAGTGAAGAATATCTGCCTTCAACATTATGCTCTTTTTAAGATTATCTATATGGAATCAAATTGGTAACAGTAGCTTGAAAGATTAAATAGGAACCTTAGGGCGGCAGTGAGTTTATGTTAATGGAGGAGGAACAATTCCAAAAAAGAAGATGAAAATGATTGCACAACTTGAGGAATGTAATCAGTGTCCCTGAACTATACATGTAGAAATGGTTAAACTGGTATATGTTTTGCAATGTATATTCTCAAAAACAGTAACAAAATAAGCAAACAGTAATAAAGAAAAAACTTGCCAAGTGACAGTAGCACAGGAAACCTCCTCTGAAGCTGTAATCTCAACCAAGATTCAGGATGTGAACGCAGTTCTTTCTTGCTCCCAGCTAAGGGCCAGAAGATGAAATCATCAGAGTAATGGGTAATCTCTGGTATGCTGTTTGCTGAAATATAGATCAACTGGGACAACTTTGGGAGCTCTAGTGGCGTAGTACCTAAGGCATTTGACTGTTAAGAAGAAGGCTGGCGGTTCAAACCCACCAGCTACTTCTTGGAAGGAAGGTTGGGCAATCTACTTCTGTAGTGATACCACCTTGGAAACCCAAGGAGGGGTTACTATGAGTTGGATCAGACTTGACGGCAGTGAGTTTGGTTTGTGTTTTGGTTCCAGCTGGTAATAAAATCAACCAAGCAAATTAGTCGATCAATAAATTTAGGCTCATTATAATTCAATCTCATGCCTCTGGCACCAAGGCAACTTATTTGCCCACTCTGAATCTTACCTAATATGGGGATAGTAATGGATAGCAAAGGAGCCCTGGTGGGTCATCTGCTAACCAAAAAATTGGTGGTTCAAGCACACCAGCTTCTCTGTAAGTGAAAGAGTGATAGTCTGCTTAGAAACTCAATGGGGCAGTTCTGCTCTGCCCCCTAGGGTCGCTATAGGGTTGCTATGAGTTGGAATTGGCTTGACAGTGTTAGGTTTAATGGCTAGAAACTACTTCATATAGAACTGGTTGTTGTTAATTGCCATGGAGTTGGCTTTGACTCTTGATGTCCTAAGTACAAGAGAAGGAAACACTGTGTGGTCCTGCACCATCTCTGCAATGGTTTGTTCATTGGTATTCAGAGTTTAGGAGGAGTCAGTGAGACAACATACAGAATATACCTACCCACTGGCATATTGGAGGCACTCAATCAATAGTCACTATAAGACAAATAATTGGTTTATAAATGCCTTGCTCTCATTGTTTCTTAGGTTATATGTTATAGTTTTATTGATAGTTTTATTTTTTTTTTTTTTTTTTTGTCCTTTAAGTCAGTTTCAATGTTTACCATTCTTCTCTGTATAAAATATTGAGGGCTTTAGACTCCAGAACCCTTTCTCCCCCAGAGCTCGGGCTATCACTGTGATTCACCTGCAATATTCAGAGTTATCATATTACACATGTTTTTTGCATACTCCCCATTGATAGAGACAAGTTCTAGAATATCTCAGATCTCTGCCTCTTGCTTTTAACCAATTTTTGGTATTAATCCATCCTGATTTAATTTGTCTCTCTGTCTGTCTGTCTGTCTGTGTACAGAAAGGATATATTTCTGTTAAAAATAAGTTTGAAAGTCTGTACACCAAAATATTAATATTTCTGGGAGTGGTAGATGAGTGCTTTTATAATGTTTGTATGACTTCCTGAAGTTTCTAAATTTTCTATAGTGAGTATATGTCACTTATGTAATTGAAAAAAACTATAAAAAATAAAACAATAGGCATGAATCAATAGTTAATCATCACGCCCTAAGCGTTGTACCAAGCACCTAACAAGTGCTGACAAATCCTGGTTGAGGGACAGAGCACCCTCCGATGTGGCCTGCTGACTCAGACTGTGACTCAGCCATTTTGTATGTGTCAACTGCTCTAGTATAATAGAGACATCAGATGGGGGAATGTGGCCATCCTCATCTTCATCACAGAATGTGGGTCTGACACCCACTGAGAGGCATCAAAGGGTGGATCGTCCTAGCAGTAGAGTAAATGGGCAACCCACACAGATCCAAAACTGCCTAGCTTCCCACCCCTGACAAAGTACATCACACAATAATGTCTGTACTGTTTCTCTAGCTGCATCAGAGTCATCCAATTAAATATTATATTTATATCCTATCTTGCTCCAAAATTATCTAACATGTCTCACCCAGCTGTCATCTCACTCCACTATAAATGAGTAAGAACAAGATATTTCCTGTTACATGGTTACTAAAAAAACTAAACTTCATTGAATGCTTTATATTATCTCAAGAATCCTATTAAATCCAACCTGCAGCTGGTGAGCACCTATTATTTTTAAGGCTCTCTGCTAGACGTGGTGGGGAACCTCAAGCCAATAAGACTCCATCCCTCCCCTCAGTAGGGCTGATAGTCCAATAGGACAAATATGCTCACCAATAATTAGAGAACAACAAATGATATGATTGGAAACTGCCATAACGGTCATCACCAACCTCTCTGGGTGAAGAGATCATATAGAAATCACATGATTTGGAATAGGAGCTAAGTCAGCTAGTATCAGGTCACTAGATGGACAACAATGGCCATGGAGCGCAGCATATACCTGTTTTTACATCTAAATTAATCCAAATATGATAAATGTATTCTAAAATCCTACAAATACAAAGTTCCAATAACCAAATTCCTCCCACTTTCTAACAGATGCATTACAAGTAAACAAAGTAATGCCTGGTAGATATTGTTGAAATAATCACACTATTCAATATATTATGGCTATCTTTTCACCTAATAAATATAACTGCGTGGATTCCACTGTAGACCTATACTGCTACGCACTTCACCAAACACTTTTTAATGAAGTTTATGTTGTTTCCAGTCTTTCGCCATTTTATCTAATGCTTCAAAGACCATCCTCGGAAATACATTTTTGCACTTGCTCACATATTTCCTATGGGTAAATTCCTACAGAGCTCTGGTAGCATAGTGCCTAAGGCACTTGACTGCTAACCAGAAGGCTGGTGGTTCAAACCCACCAGCCACTCCTCGGAAGGAAGGTTGGGCAATCCTACTTCCGTAGTGATACTGCCTCGAAAACCCAAGGAGGGGTCGCTATGAGTCAGGGCTGACTCGACGGCAAATAACAACAACAACAAAATTCCTACAAGGAAAATTGCTGGCTCAAAGGCAACACGTATTTTAAGTTTTCATACTTATTACCAAACTACCCTCAGAAAGTGTGCACCAATTTATCTCACCAACAGTGCATAAAAGTGTGTATTTGCCACACTCATCAATACAAGGGTTTATAAATCTTATTAATGATTTTTATTCATTTTCATCTTTGTAGATATTACAGCCAACATGTAAGTAATTTTGTTTTAATTTTCATTTTTCTTGATAGCAAGCATGAATTTGTTCTGATAGGTTTATTACCCATTTGTAAAACAGTGGATAAAACATGCCATCCAAGTAATAGCATAAATCTATATCCATATGTTCTTACTGTGTCCCTACGTGTGTACATACATAAAGACAGGTAGGGAAGGATATTCACCAACTACTAAAAGTTGCCTATATCTGGGTGATGAACATTGGGGTAGTTTCTCCTTTTCTCTTTTTATATTAAGTAAAGTTGGGATTTTTGAAAGAACCTATGATCTTTTTATAAGTATCAAAAAAGTAAGACTATTATCATTTAAAAACAAAAACCTTATTAAAGCTCCAGGATCTATTTTAGTCTGAGGACAAACTTTGCCCAAGAATTTTTGTTCATAACAGTACAGAGGTGAAACCCTGATGCCTTTAGTGAAAATCATTGGAATGAAAAAGTAGTGTTTCATTTATTTTTCAAATCTGAACATGAGATACCACTACTACACCACAGTTTGGTTTAACTACTTTGAATGTTTTTCATGGTCATGTCTATGTGTGGGAGCTCTAGTGGCGTAATGCCTAGGGCATTTGACTCCTAACCAGAAGGCTGGCAGTTCAAACCCACCAGCTTCTCCTTGGAAGGAAGGTTGGGCAATCTACTTCCATAGTGATACTGCCTCGGAAACCCAAGGAGGGGTTGCTATGAGTTGGATCTGACTCGATGGCAATGAGTTTGGTTTTTTTTTTTTTTTTTTGGTTTGCCTATGTGTAGGCCCCTACAGAGACAAAAGGCCTAGCCTGACCCTCAAGGTGTTTATGCTTGAGCAGAAGCTCCCAGCAGGAGACCCCACAGTCCTGAGACTAGCAAATGGAAAAGAAACTGATGATAATAGCTAATATATCTTCAGAGGCACTGTGTTCTAAGTTCTTATTATAGCCTTCTGAAGCAAGTTCCATTATTATCCCAATTTTCCTGAGGAGAAAACTGCAGCATAGAGAGCTTTAGTGACAGGCTCAAGGTCACAGAGCTAGCAAACCAAGGAACCCCTTTTAAGCCTACTCACTAATGGCTGCCCTTTCTTTTTGGTTTTATCTTTTTAGCAGACACCAAATGAGGAATGTTTGTTCCTGGAAAGGCTGGAGGAAAACCATTACAACACCTACATATCCAAGAAGCATGCAGAGAAGAATTGGTTCGTTGGTCTCAAGAAGAATGGAAGCTGCAAACGTGGTCCTCGGACTCACTATGGCCAGAAAGCAATCTTGTTTCTCCCCCTGCCAGTCTCCTCTGATTAAAGAAATCTCTTCAGGTTGCTGCACACTCCAGAGGAGTCTCATGGGGTCCTCATCCCAGTGACCCCCAGAATGTTCCCTTGACCATTGGCTGCACTAACCCTTGGCCCACAGAGCCTGAATTTATAAGCAATGTGCTTCTAAATGCCCAGCTCACTATTTTGCAGAGCCCTTTACCCCAGCAGTGTTTGGAACAGAGAGGACCAAATTGCTTCTAGGGGCCAACTGGCTGGCCAGTCTGGGTCTGGGTTTGGATGTCTGGTTGCTACTGGGCAGGCTACAGGCTGAGCCTCTCAGTGCAAAGGTGGGGCCAAATGAAGTGTGTTAAGGGGTCTGCCAAATGAGTCATCAGTAACTACGCATAGTTTCCCTTCTACTGAGTGAACCCTGTCTGCTCTTCTTCCCCCAAACATCTGGCCTGACGCCCTTTCATCCTTTCAATACTCCACAAATATTCACAGAGAAGCCTGCTGTTAGCTTAGAGGAGAGCAGCATTCCATGAATAGGAACAGGGAGGTAGAAGGGATTTAAAATGAGAAGGGGAGATTGGCTCTTGGTGGACAAGTTAGAAGATGGAATCTCAATGCGGACTAAATGAAGGCAGAGGCCCAGCCAGAGGAAAACGGAATAAATCCATAGCCTTGGAAGTCATGAAGCTTCTTTGTCTTTCCCAAGGTTATTCAGCAACAGGAAGCCACTGCGTGATGTCAGGTCAAGAGTGTGAGAAGTGGTTTCTTGATAAGAGCAGGGACGTCAAATGTCGGTACACTCATGGGTACAGAGAGTAGGTGTGTGAGTGATGAAAAGGGAAGCAAAACTCTGGCAGAGGGAATAAGTTATAAGAATAATCAACAGGGATGATTTAGAAGTAAAAAGGATAGAAAAAGTGATAACATGGGTCATGCTTGACCATGGTGAGCAGGGGCTTTGGGACCTCAGGGCAACTCTTGCTCCAACTCTGGGATCTTGTTTAAATGCAGATCCTGATTCAGTGGGTCTGGTTGGAGTTTAAGCATTTCAAACAAGCTCCCAGATGCTGCCAATGCTGCTGCCCTCCTCCACCAAACTGTAACCAGTACAAGTTGCTGTCAAGTTGACTCCAACTCATGGCAACCCCATGTGTGTCAGAGTAGAACTACACTCCACAGAGTATTCAATGGTTATGTTTTCAGAAGTAGATCACCAGGCCTTTCTTCTGAAGTGCCTCTGAGTAGACTTGAACCACCAACCTTTCATTTAGCAGTTGAGTGTGTTAACCATTTGCACTACCCAGAGACTCCCATACTTTAAGTAGCAAGGTCCTCGAGAATGTTATTCAAATTACAGTGGCTCAAACTCCCTACCCCTCACCTTGCCTCAGCATCCTCAAAACTGTACAACCCATGCACCTTCTCAAGCACTGCAGGCAGCATGTACAGTAATTATGTCTGATTAAAGAGCATGACTTTAGGCGCTCTGGCCCAATGCCTATAAAAAGCCCATTTAGAAGATATACAAAAGCAGACTTCAAAAATGTTAAACTCTAACACATAGCTTTTCCCCAGAGGCCACATCTGTGTTCCCATTACTTGTATAAATATGCTTCCTGCTTAAAGTAAGCCTGACAAAAGTGGCTAGCAAACTAGAAACACCATTCATCTTTGACCTATGCTACTGATGCCATGGAAAGCCGTCAATAAGTCATTTAAACTGATTGTGACACTGTGTGTATTAATCACATTTAAAAATATATAGCTCCAAGGTGGTTAAACTGATTAGCATTCAGCCACTGAGAAAGATAATAACAAGATACATGTATAAGCTCCTCCATTATCTATTACTTATTTTACCTACGAAATGAGATTTTCCCTTGTTTTCCACTGTGCTGTTACAAATTTTCCTTTGAAAATGGGAACTTTTAAGCAATGATGTTATAATTGTGGGTAAAAACTGATGAGAGGGTTAGCTTGTGTTTTATAAGGAAAGGAAGTAATGAGAAATACTTCCTTAGTAATTGAACTGTCATATTCAGAATGGAAGAAAAATGGCAACTTGTGAAAGCTCAAAATGATAATGCAATTGAGGAATTGATCCAAGTTAGTTAATATTATGGTTAATAATATCATTATGCATTTGAACAGCAAACTGACTTTGCAGCTCTCTTCTTGTAACTTGGATAAAAAGACTCTTTTATTTTAGTGAGTCTTTGCAGGCAAGTAACAAATCATGCAGTGTGGCTTAACATCCCTTTACTATAAGGATTTGTCCAGAAAAAGGTACACAGAGAGGAAATCCAAGATATTTATAATAGCCCATAATTTTTATTCTATGAATCAAATTCAAGTATAACATTGGCCAAGAAAAATTAAATACCATTGCTGACAGATGAGACGGAAGTCTGTGGTTTCAGAGAGCTACAGCCTTATAGTAGAAAACTACTGTGACCTTGACAACCTTACTCCAGTCCATCATTCAATGAATACTTATTTAGAGCCTGCTGTGTGCCAGGCACTATACTGGGTACTGGGGACCCTGGGATCTTGTCTGTCTGGTCTGCTGCTGAATCCTCTCCCAGGGCATTATATTTATATGCATTTGTTTCTTTCAATCAAGTAAGAAACCCAGGCTTTATAGGTTCCTGCTAACAGCAAGTACCAGAAACCCAGGTTTTGGAAGAATTAGCAACCCCCTGCCTAAGATAAACTTCTATCAAAGTCTCAGAGGACATGACAAGGTAGAACTAAAATTTTCAACTATAGGAATGTGTCCACTTCAGAGGGACTGCTTTCAAATCAAGAAAATAATCTGCCAGCTCTCAGAAGAAGGGAGTGGTGGGTAGTTCCTGGCTCCATTTTGAACATGCTTTAGTTTCACCATGAAGCCCTCTCATTGCTCACTCTCTTCTTTGAGTCTTATAGTTAGTCTGCCCATGAGGTGCCTCTTGTGTGGACTCATTTTCAGGCCAACCGTCAGGAGTTACCTAACACATCATATTAAGTGTTTTTGATTATTTCTGACATGGCAGTGGTGGTTGTTCACTGTATTTCCTTGGAAAGAATGAAAATTAAAGCCTGCTATGACCAACAGTGTGTACTTACAAAAAAAACTGAGTGGAGAGTCTTCTGTTAGTGAAGATCAAGGTCCTTGCTTTATGTTGGATGTGACGAAGCCCAAGTCCTCAGCCTTGTATAGCATACTGCCTCAACCAGCTGCACTCTCTGGCTACATAGTGAGCCTGTGAAGAAGATGATGCCTGTCATTTTACATCACTGTCTTTTTTTTATATATAGCATTGTCTGTACCTTACAAATATTAATAAATGTTCCATAAATAGTTGATAATGCCTCAGAGTTTCTGAGCATCAGCATGCATCACCTTTTTACTGAAGGTTTTCCCTCTCCACTACCCTGAGGTGTAGCTGCTTTGTTCTCCACATGTATCCTATCACCACATACGAGCCTTTAAAGGCTGACGAGAAAAGCCAAGGTATAAACACTTGTCATTTTGTTTGAAAACCTAAGGCAATATATTGGTAATGTTTGAGGAATCCATTGGAGAAAATAAATTCAAGAAACTTGTCATGAAGAGCCTGTGGTTGTGGTTGTGGTTATGTGCCGACTCATAGTGACCCCGCCTTGGGTTTTCAAGGCAGTATAACTATGGAAGTAGAGTGCCCCATCTTCCTTCCGAGAAGTGGCTAGTGGGTTTGAACCGCCAGCCTTCTGGTTAGCAGTCAAGTGCCTTAGCCACTATGCTACCAGAGCTCCTATGAAGAGCCTAGCATGATAAATAACTCACTTGACACTTTTTCTTCATATTATAAGCCATGTGAAACTATGCTACTATGACAGAGCATGTGCTTAGGCAAACATACTGTGACCTGAAGGTTTTTTTAAGGATTTATTTACAATTTCAAGTCAATGGCAAGAGGGTGTATCTCTTGCATCTCAAGGTCCTGCGATGGGGCTATAGGTGGGCCCACTAGATTATGTGAATTATCACACTAAGCAACATTTCTTTAAATATATTTTTGCTTATTTTTCAGAGGAAATACACAGTTTCTTAGCACAGAATCAGATCGCACACACACTTACTCATACACACACATGCATACTATATACTACACACATACCAGTATTCATACATGCACTTGCACACATGCACACCTACCACCTATAAAAACAGTGAGATAATGTTTGCTTACTCTAGTAATTCCATACCACAATCAATCCTTCCTTTTCCTTTTACAGTTGCTAAATCAGTATTTTCCTATTTGTTGTTGTTGTTGTTATGTGCCGTCGAGTCAGACCTGACTCATAGCAACCCCTCCTTGGGTTTCCGAGGCAGTATCACTACGGAAGTAGGATTGCCCAACCTTCCTTCCGAGGAGTGGCTGGTGGGTTTGAACCTCCAGCCTTCTGGTTAGCAGTCAAGTGCCTTAGCCACTATGCTACCAGAACTCCCAGTGCCCAATACATAAAATTCACTCAAAAATCCAGTGAGAGGACCTAAGAGTTGGAGACTTGGGGAACTGACATCTAGCCTTTTGGACTTCAATGATTCATCTAACATTCTCTCAAGTAACAAGGGAAATGTACCAAATGACTTATTGGAATCTTTCTGTAACATTGTACCCACTTTGTGGTTGACATATTGACCATGACATACTACACTGTTAGCTTTCCACTCCAGTTATAAAATTAAAAAGAGAAACCAGGTCATGCATAGCTTGAAGCCAGAGGGTGGGTTTGTTTTATAAAGTGCACATATTGTAGGACCTAGTTCTGGGAGTCCTCTAATGGGCCTGAGAATGTTTGTGATGTGGGGAGGAGGTATTTCCCCAATTACTGCCTTCCCTCTTAGCATCCCACTGTCACACAGACTAAATTTATACATCCAGCAACTAAACATTGGTGTCTGTTTTATTACATAAACAAGCAAAACCTCACCATGTCCTTGAAGTGATTTTCTATCAGCCTTAATGAAGGGTTAGGCACTCCCTGTTTGGAACTGTGTGAAATTTAAGGATCTGGCCACAATGTTTGGGGATGGAGATGTAGACAGGCAATTTGTGCAAACTGTAACAGAAACACACTTCATTGTGATTTTCACATTTCGTGTTTCCCTGTCATTTTTCTTTTTTTCAGTCTGGCCCAGGGATGTATATAGTTGCAAGAGGTTAGATTATTTTACCACTATGTCTCAGCCAAATCTCCTTGTTCTCCAAAATAAATTAGAGGAATGTTACTATATACTAACTTGTTTTGTGTGGATCTGAAAAACAGGACTGTTCATAGCCTGGCAATGTCAACTGTGTTAAAAGTTCAGTAATTTCCTGTGGAAATGAACAGTAAAATCTATGGCCTTTTCAAAATAGAACACCTGTAGTAGGAACACTGATGCTGGCCTGGAAAATGTGCCGGCTTTAGGACTGGCCAGATTATTTCAGATACAAAACAAAATTGAAAATCCAGGACAGTTGTGCAAAGAGGGCAAATGAGAGGGGAACTTGTTTCTCTATGCTTTGTGCTGTTGGGCTCTGTTATACTATACCCAAACCCACTGCCGTTGAGTCAATTCTGACTCATAGAGACCCCCAAAGAGTTTCCAAGGCTGTAAATCTTTATGGAAGTAGATTGCCCCATCTCCCTCCCCTGAAGCAGCTGGTGGGTTTGAACAACTGACCTTCGGGTTAGCAACCAAATGCCTTATCCACTGTACCACCAGAGCTCCTTGAGGTGAAGACAAGACAAAAGATGGTGTTTTAGTTACATAGTGCCACTCTGAAAAGAATATAACACAAATGGGGTGGCTTTAACAAACAGGAGTTTATTCTTACAATTTGGAGGCTCTAAGTCTGAATTCAAAGTGCCAGGCTCTAGGGACTGAGGGAAAGCTCCTCAACCTTGGGGTCCAGCTCTGCCCCCTGCTCCCGGCCCACTAGAGCTAGAGGCTTTTCTTCACTCAAACAGCTACTGGCTGCTGAAACCGACAAGCCCAAGGTCGACAAGTAACAAGGCACAGTACCAATAATACCAAACCACACGGCAAGCTATTAATTAAAGTCCATTAAAAGTCCCAAGATCGACAGCATGGCAGGCTGCTGAACAACAGCTTGCCTACATTCAGGGTTCAAGCGTGCCGTAAGCTAGAGACCATTCCCAAAGCTGCTGCTACTATAAGGAAAGCAGACCACATCCCTAAGGCAGCTACTCAGCTGCCTGTGGTAGATCCCACCATGGAGTTGATTACTAGTTTCATTATGGGGAATAACTACCACCAGCTGCCCAGCCACTCAACCAGGCCCAGCCAAGTTGACAAACAACCTTTACCACAGATGGGTTTTATAGATTGTTTGAAAATGTCTAACTTGACAATTGATTGTTAAGTTTGAAGCAGATAACATTAAAATCCCACTGCTTGGTTGTGCTTCAATATTCCTGCATTGTCATTACATTAAAAACAAACAAATATTTGTTCATTTGGGAAACTGTAGTTGAAGGCACTTTTTTTTGATGTGCCACCATTACCATGTTGTTGCTGTTCTTATGTGCCCTCGAGTCGGAGTTGACTCAGAGAGACCCCTCCTTGGTTTTCTGAGGTGGTATCACTACAGAAGTAGATTGCCCAACCTTCCTTCCGAGAAGTAGCTGGGGGGGTTTGAACCACCAGCCTTCTGGTTAGCAGTCAAATGCTTTAGGCAGTACGCCACCAGAGCTCCTACCATTATCGTAGTCGTTAATATAACAACCCAAAAAAGTGTTTAGGATTTGAGTTTCCTCTCCTCTACACACCCCATGGCAAACAGAATATCACTCAGATAAATATAAAACAGATTTTAAAACAAAATAACTCTTCAACTATCTGAAAAGAATCACAATATCTACTTTTTAAATCTCATCTTAGCCAAAAAAAGCCTAGTTCATTTGGCTGTTTTTCACGTTTTATTTTGTTTTGTATGTCTCTCCAGTCCCTCACTATTCCTGTTACTTTCTACATAATACTTTTAAAAAATATGTCAAACTTAATTTAACATGTGGCATTAAGAATGTGATACAACATCCTAGATGTAGACTGACCTGTTCACATTGCAATAAGGAAATTATTCACCATAATTTTGGCCTATGCATAAGCTTGGAGTTAGCTAAGACCCTCATATCTTCATATGAACTGCTGTAAAGCAAGGTCTCTCCAAACATGGATTCAAGAAATTGATAACTGATCTAAAGCTAAATGGAGATTCTAACAGATTACTTTTAGACCTATATTGTTATTACTATATGTTTAATTATATTTACTATAAAAATAATAGGAGCTCTGGTAGCATAGTGCCTAAGGCACTTGACTGCTAACCAGAAGGCTGGCAGTTCAAACCCACCAGCCACTCCTCAAAAGGAAGACTGGGCAATCTACTTCCGTAGTGATACTGCCTCGGAAACCCAAGGAGGGGTCGCTATGACTCGGGTCTGACTTGACCGCACATAACAACAACAGCAACATAAAAATAATACCAAAAGTATTTAACCCTGATTAGATGTCAGACATTGTATTAAAAATACTTTACATGCCTCCATTTCATCTAATCCTTTCAACAACCCTGTGAGGTTGGTACTATTTATATCTTCATTTTATAGAGGAATGGGGCGGGGGTGGGGAGGGGCAGAATTAAGAAATCCTCTTCCTTTTCTCAAGAATAACAGTCCAGCTTAATCGGAGAAAGTCTGACTATCTGTGGCCCAGTAGACGACAAAGTTTACTAAAGTACTTCAGGAGCTTCCCACTAGGGTGCCAGCAAAACTCTCTGAAAGTCACCTGCTAGGGTGCCCACTAAATTCACTGAAAGATGTACACACCTAGGTCTCCTGCAGGAAGCTGCTCTTTGGCCATGTGCCACAGGACTGAAAAAAAAAAACAAAACCAAACTCACGGCCATTGAGCCAGATCCAACTCATAGTGACCCCTCCTTGGGTTTCCAAGGTGGTATCACTGTGGAAATAGATTGCCCACTCTTCCTTCTGAGGAGTGGATGGTAGGTTTGAACCGCCAGCCTTCTGGTTAGCAGTCAAATGCTTTAGGCACTACGCTACCAGAGCCCCTCTGTGCCACAGGAGCAAGTGGAAAAGCACAGGAATCTGAAAGAACAGCCCTTCCCCTTGCAGTGCCTCTTCAGTGCCCTCTACTGACAAGTCTTACATTGCGTTAGCTGTTTTAGGTGCTGAGTGGGTTGGGACTCATACTGCCCCCATGTATGACAGAATAAAAGGTCACCAGGTCCTGTGCCATTATTATTATTGTTGTTGTTGTTGTTACTGTTTTGCATCAACCAGCAAAGGAGAAATGTTTACAAGGTCCAGCTGCAGTATCACAAAGCGAGACAAAGAAGAGTAGATTTGAGGCAGAAAGGCAATAAATCGAGAACTGGCACAACTGATTTAAATACTCTGCTAGACACAGAGTATTCAAAGATGAATAAGTGTGGGCCTTACCCTTCAAAAGATTGTTATAATAGTGGAGAAAGTCCCTAGATGAATGTGCCAAATTTTTTGGCTTTGTTCCTTTCAAAGATGCTACCTTCTTTCTAAGCCCCCTGAGCATCTCAGGTTTGCACCATGGATGTTCAAGGTATTATCTTTACATATTGTTAAATCATTCACTAATTTAAATAAACTGAAATTGATGCTTTATATATATATATATGTATATATATATATGTGTGTGTGTGTGTGTATATATATATATATATATATATATATATATATGTATATTTATACTCATATAGACCACCTCAGGATGGCTGAGACTTTGAATGGGGCAGCTTTTTTTGTTGAAGCCATCCCCAAGGGGTGTTGATGACTAAGGTCTATCTATAAGCAATACTTGCAGTAGCTGGGAGGATAAGTCCTTCATTTCTGAAAGGGAATTTAAGCCCTACATGACAGAGTATAATATATATGTATTAATATATGGTATAGATATTGTGGTTGTTAATGTTGTGTGTCAACTTGGCTAGGCCATAGGTCTGAGTGGCTTGGCTGCTGGATGTAGTTATTTCCCATGATGAGATTGTAATTGTTAGGCTGAAGCAAAACCCAGGCCCCAAAATGTCAGTTAGCAGCTTCCTCTAGATGTCAGGCCCTGATGAGACAACCTGATAAGACAACTGCAGTAGCAGAACCCGCCCAGACTGTAAAGTTCCATGCAGTGACAGACTTCCTCTTCTGAAGCACCCTCATGCTAATTAAGTGCAGACCCCTGATAACAGCTAATTGAACCCTGCCATTTCCTTAAAGGACCCTGTCACTCCCCTGCTGTCCCCAAACAGGTCCTCTCTGTGTCTATAAAAATCCATGCCCCCTGCCCGGGCGTGCGACTTCTCTCGCCCTGCTGTTAGGGCATGAGAACCTCGCCTGGGAGCGCCAATAAACTGCTGCTCTGAAACAACTCCGTGTCTTGGTGTCTTGGTAACTCGGCTTTACAGTAATCACCTGTGAGACATTAATTAGTGGAAAGGGGGCTGCCTTTGGGGTGTGCCTGCTTCCAGTATATATGGAGAAGTTATGAGAACGGTCTCTAGCTTTTTGGCACATTTGGATACTGCGTTTGGCTGAGTCTTCATCTCTAGTTCCTGGACTTGAACCGGTGGCCTACCATGTTGCCTGTCAATCTTGGATTTGTCAACCTCAGCAGCCAGCAGCTGCATGAGTTAGAAGAAGTCTCTAACTTGCTCCAGTGGGCTGGGAACAACAGGCAGAACTGAAGCCCAAGGTCAAGGAGCCTTCACCCAGCCTCTAAAGCTATCACTCTGAATTTGGACTTCTAGCCTCCTAAACTTTAAGAGAACAAATTCCTGTTTGTTAAAAGCCATTTACTTGTGGTATTTCTGTTATAGCAGCACTCCAAAAACAAACCCAGACTCACTGCCATCGAGCCAATTCTGACTCATAGTGACCCCATTGGGTTTCCAAGGCTGTAAATCTTTACGGAAGCATCACCTTCACCGCCCCATCTTTCTTCCATGAAGCAGCTGGTGGGTTCTAACCACCAACCTTTTGGTTAGCAGGCAAATGCCTTAACTACTATACCACCAGAGCTCCATACAGCAGCACTAGAGAACCACAACAGATGTCTAATATCTATTGATATCTATCTATCTATCTGTCTATCTACCTACCTACCTACCTACCTATCTACCTATTTATCTGTGGCAATAGACAGCCAGAGGTAGAATCTTGGCTCCTCTACTTACTGATTTTTTAATCTGGGCAAATTACTTATTGTCTCTGTGCCTCAGTTTCATCCTCTGTAAAATGAGGATACAGATAGTATCAACCTCATAGGGTTGTTGAAAGGATTAAATGAGATGGAGGCATGTAAAGTATTTTTAAAAATGTCTGACATCTGATCAGGGTTAAATAAACATTTGCTATTATTTTTATAGTAAATATAATTAAACATATAATAATAACAATATAGGTCTAAGAAGTAATCTGTTAGATTCTCCATTTAGCTTTAGATCAGTTATCAATTTGTTGAGTCCATATTTGGAGAGACCTTGCTTTACAGCAGTTCATATGAAAAAGCTATCAGGGTCTTAGCCGACTCCAAGCTAATATATAGGCCCAGATTACGGTAAATAATTTCCTGATTGCAGTTTGAGGAGGTCAAGATTCTATGTAGTACAAGTAATATATGCTTATCCTTTTGTGAACATTTTGTTTATGGTAGGACTAAAGCAGGTAAAATTGTGAATCCACCTTACAAAACCAAACATGTAACTAAAAAATCAAGCCAAACTCCTTGCCATCAAGTCAATTTCAAGTCATAGCAACCCTATAGGACAGAATAGAATTGTCCCATAAAGTCTTCAAGACTGTACTCTTTATGGGAGCAGATTGCCACATCTTCTGCCTTCGGAGTGGCTGTTGGGTCCAAACTGCAGACCTTTTTGGTTAGCAGCCGAAACCTTAACCACTGTGCCACCAGGGCTTCTTCCATCTTACATGTTGTTGTTGTTGTTGTTATGTGCCGTCGAGTCGGACCCGACTCATAGCGACCCCTCCTTGGGTTTCCAAGGCAGTATCACTACGGAAGTAGATTGCCCCATCTTCCTTCCGAGGAGTGAAGATGGGGCAATCTACTTCCACACGTAGATCATATGAATTAGAAGTACCCTGTCCGACAGTGTATGGGACAATTCTATTCTGATTTTTTAGTTACATGTTCACAAAAGGGTAAGCATATATTACTTGTACTACATAGTATATTTTTTTCTAATACACATTAAAATAAACATATAACTTTAAAAAGAAATCTGCACCTCATCTGTCCCACATACACATACCATACTTGAGGAATCCGCTTACACAAAGGATCAAACAAAGAAATGTAAAATTGCAACTGTGACCAGGAGAAATAACAGGGTGTCAGTGTCCTCAGAGCATATAGGGGGATCTCATTTACTCAAGAGCTTCCCCAAGGCAGTGAGCTGATATAAGGTTATATATAAGCTGATTACGAGGTGAAGAGGCTGGTTGTGGGTTGTGAGGAACATTTCAGATAAAGGCAGCAGCATGTGCTAAGGCCCTGTGGCAGGTGGGAGTGTGGTGCCAGTGAAACTCAAGTGTGGAAAGCAATCGGTGGGGGGGCCTGGTGTGAGCTAGGGCCAGCTGGAGAGGAGGAGGCCAGTGATAAAAGAAGGAAGAGGTGGGAGACAGGGGGAATGGAATCCATTCTCCAACATCTGTAGTTAGCCAAGTGGAAGACAGACAGACAGACAGATAGACATATATAGAGATATGTACTCATTCTGTCTGTGCTTCTCTATCCCCACAGCTGAAGTACACCACTGCTCTAGACGCTCTGCCAAAGGACACAAATAATCAGAATCAGCATGCATGTTTCTGGCTTGGATTCAAATCTAAGACTTTGTGAAATGTATTCCAGACTTGAAACTTTTATTTGCTAAACATTTAGTTCCTTCCCTGAGACTTTTATTCATTCCATCCAGCAGGTGGAGTAAAGAAAATACTTTCTGTTCCCAACAAATACCCTTAAGTCCAAAAGGAAAAGCAGAGTTTCCAGCATAGTCAAGGGTGAGGAATAGAAAAGGGGAGCAGTAATTATATATTTGAGCCCCATTCATATTGAAAACATAAAGCATTTAGCTTCTTACTGCTGTGCTTTCAGATTTTCTGAATTTGATGTTTCTGGATAGCTATGCTATTAATCAGCCCAAAACAAATGAAATGTCTTTGAAAGAATCATACAACAACAACAACAACAACAACAACAACAAAAAAAAAATACAAAAACATCCATCACAAGGTAGTGAAGCAGAGAGGCAACTTGAAAAGTCTTCAGAGATGATGCCAGCTTCAGAGATTGGGATGATTTGGCTGCCAGGATGAGATGTCTTAATCTGAGCACAAACATAAACAACAGTGTTTGCTCAGCAATAGAAACAAAATGTATTTTAAAAAATAAAAATAAATAGCATAGACAGATTTATATAGCTCTAAGAAGGAAAACTCAACAGCCCACATTGCCCTTCAGAAATTGGCTTCTTTAAGTCCTAAGGTCAACAGCAGCCCCTCCTTGGGTTTCCGAGGTGGTATCACTGCGGAAGTAGATTGCCCAGTCGTCCTTCCAAGGAAGGGCTGGTGGGTTTGAACCACCAGCCTTCTGGTTAGCAGTCAAATGCCTTAGGCACTACACCACCAGAGCTCCTATAGTGACCCCATAGAAAGAAAAAAGAAAGCAAAGAGACAGAAAGAGAATAGGGATAAAATATTTTCAGATCCCCATGTTCTTTTTAATAGCTACTGTGAATTGGTCTAACTTCATTTTTCTAGAAGGCTCAGGAAACTGCCTTCCTGACAACCAAACAAAGAAGACAGTTCCTGAATCTGGAGGAGGGATTGTAGCAGACACCGGAGAATGAAGAAAAGGACTCTGTTGAGGAGTGTACTGTATAGCTAGGGAGCATGCTACATAACCAATCATTAGAACATAACATAGGACAGCACCACAAGAAAAATGTCCATGGTGCTACAGGAGCACAGTGGGTTGGGAAACGTCTTCCCATGGGGATTAGGGAAACTTCCCAGAGGTGACATTTGTTCTGTGTCAGGAGAGATGAGCAGGTATCCGTCAGGTGGAGAAATGGGAGTCTCATTAATGGATTAGTTACTAGAGAGTGAGCTTATGAAAAGAGAAACACATATGTGACCACCAATGGTCAAAATCACCCCTGAAAAGCCCGTAAAGACATAGATGAACCATCTCTTTGTAATCCAACACAGTTATTCTTTCCCACATAGAAACAGGTAGATGCTGCTTCAAGTGAGCACCAGGGAAGGTCACTGGTATGCATTTGGAGGACTATGGGCATTGATGGAAAACTGAATTATTAAGCACTGTAATCACACCCAGTTGGCAAAATGCTGTCATTACAACTGTGGATTCCAGCCTCTCTTCTTAGCACCCTGGGAGCACACACTAATGCAGTAGAGAACCACTCACACTATTTATTGTTATAAATATTTATTATTATTTACTGTTTACTTCTCTCTCCTCTGAGTGAATAAAGTTGATTTTTGTTGTATGTTAAGTGTGTATATGTGCACATGTGTTTGATTTTACTCTTCTGCCAGGTAGAGGGCACTAGCTTTGTAGGTAGCCCAACTGCACTAATCAGTACATGACATAGGCAAATTACTTTACTTTCCTAAGCCTTGGTTTCCACATCTATAAAACAGGGAGAATATCAATACCTTCTTCATAAAATCGTGAGGATTAAATGAACTAATCTATGCAGGTTGCTGTGAATATTGCTTGGCTGATAAATAGTTAACTAATATGTTAACTATTACTATCTAACAATAATATTATTATTGCTATAGAAAAAGGGGATAGCAAGTGGTAAGGCATAGAAGTACTCCTGAGAACAGCATATTTAAAGGATAGCAAGGAGCATAACCAGCCAGAGGTGAAGCTGGTAAGATGGGTTCTAGGGAATTTGTGAAGGTTCTTTATTGCAGACTAAGCTTAAACTCTGCTTTTGGCAAGAGAGAACCAATGGATATTTTAAGCAGATGAGTCACAACTCCACATTTTTATCAAACTGAGATAGTTCTCGTTGCAGTGTGGAAAAGATGTGGGAAAACTAGTTAGGAGCCTACTATAAAAGATCAGAAGGAGCTCTGGTAGAATAGTGCCTGAGGCACTTGACTGCTAACCAGAAGGTTGGCAGTTCAAACCCACCAGCCACTCCTCAGAAGGAAGGTTAGGCAATCTACTTCCGTAGTGTTACTGCCTCAGAAACCCAAGGATGGGTTGCTATGAGTCGGGTCTGACTTGATGGCAAATAACAACAACAACAACATAAGAGATCAGGTTTGAGACAATGAGAACCTGTGTTGATGATGATGATGACTGCCTTAGGGACGGTTTCCCCAAAACAGACCCTGAAATCATGACTTTGATGCAGGCTGAGAGGGGATCCCAAGAAGCATAAGCAAGAGATGGGAAAGTGAGAGAAGGAAAGGAAAAAGGCCAAGCGTGCTTCGTTAAACAGGTTTCTTCTGTAGACAACTAGGGCTCAATTCCACTGGGAATTGTGGAGAAGATCCCTCAGAATTGCCACAAGGGAAACTGGGGTCCTTATCCACTGACTTTGTTGGGGATTTCCACTGGAGGTATAAATCCCAGAACTACTGTGCTGTTCTGAGAGAGCTCCTGTAGCACATTCTTAGGCAGAACAGGAGAGAGAAGCAGGGCCTTGTTTCAGTCTTTCATTGTCTTTCATGACATTGATATTTTTGAAGAATAAAAAACCCACTGCCATTGAGTCGATTTCAAACCATAGACACCCCCTTTGAGTTTCTGAGGTAGTAAATCCTTACGGAAGTAGATTTGCCCTGTTTTCCTTCCATGGAGAGGCTGGTGGGTTTGAACCACCAACCTTCTGGTTAGCAGTCAAATGCCTTAGGCACTATGCCACCAGAGATCCTTTTTCGAAGAATACAGGACAGTTTTTTTGTTTTGTTTCAGCATTTTTTTGTGTGGCAATCCTGCAATGTGGTTTTATCTAATTTTTTTTTCTCATAATTAGATTCCAGTTATGAGTTTTGGTGGAATAATACATAAACATTGTACTCCTCATGGCTTATCAGATCAGGAGACACATGATGTCAGTTTGTCCCTTACTAATGATGTAAAGTTTGATCACGTGGTAGGGTGGCATCCACCAAGTTTATCTACTGTAGTTGTGGAGAGATAACTTTGAGATGATGTAAATATTCTGGCCCTCATTAAACTTTGAACCAATGGTTTTAGCATCCATTAATGACTTTTAGCAGAATCTTATTACTATGGTGATTGAAAATGGTAAATTTTCAGCTCTATTATTCCTTCTACACTTATTTGTTGCCATTCCACTATAAGAAAGAACTTTCCTTTCTCTTTTTTATTTATCTTCTGTATCTATAGCTATTTTCTTGTCATTTAATGGGTTATGAACTATTACTGTATTATCAGCAGCCTTCCTCTACCTCACCTTGCATCTCTTATGGACCAAATATTACTGACGTATTTTAAATGTTGTAGCTTTATGATCTAGTGCTGTGCTTTATGTAACAATTTTCTGAAGGGTTCATGATTTTCAATATCTGGCTAAGTCCATGCCTCTATATCGCCTATGTGAAACTGGTTGGAAAAAAAGTTTGAACTACTTTCAGAACACACACTCACCATACCTTAATGATGAGAACACTTAGTAAGTAAGTATGATAAAAGCAGTGGTCAGTGGAAAGCCGACTTCCTATTTCCTAAATATATTTAAATGTTTATTTCTCTACTTTACTGAATTGCCATTTGATTAAATCACAGCTTAGCTGGAAATAGCTCTGTATTCAATGGATTATAATCCAGAAATAATTAAAACACAAGCCTAATTTTCCTTGTCACTATCAAAACAATTCAAAGGCTTCAATATATCAACAAACAAATAAACTCACTGCCTTCCAGTCGGATCCAGCTCATTGTGACCCCTCCTTGGGTTTCTCAGACAGTATCACTATGGAAATAGATTGCCAACCTTCCTTCTGAGGAGTGGTTAGTAGGTTTGAACCACTAGCCTCTGGTTAGCAGTCAAATGCCTTAGGGACAACGCCACCAGAGCTCCCACTTCAATATATTGCCATTCTTAAAATTTCTTCTCCATAATTCTCTTCACCTCATGAGCAACTCCAACCACTCTCTCTCCTCTGTATCACAACCCTCCCTGCCTTCAACTCATCATGTCTCTTTATTGTTGTCGTTGTTGTTAGGTGCCATCCAGTCAGTTTTAACTCATAGTGACCCTATGTACAACAAAATGCAACACTGCCTATGTTAGACTGGGTTCTCTAGAGAAACAAAACCAGTAAAGCTCATATATAGAGAGAGAGAAAAAAATTTATATTAGGAAAATGGCTCACACACTTATAGAAGCTGGCAAGTCCAAAGTTCCTGGATCAAACATCAAGCTGGAGGCTTTTCCACGTCAAGCTGGAGACTTTTCCTGACTCTTGCAGTCACAGGGGCTGAGAATCTCAAGGCTGGCAGGCAGTACACCGGCTGTTGACTCCAACGAATGCCGAATCCAAGATCTCCAGGTCGAATGGTGGATTTTTCACTCAAGGACAGTTGTAGGCAGCGCAACAAAATCTTTTTTTTTTTTTTTTTAATTAGGATTTGGGAGGAGATTTACAGAGTAAATTCACTTTTCATACAGCAGTTCACATATACTTTGTCTCATGTCATTGACCAAAATTTACAA
>NW_006921643.1:9433618-9440072 GCF_000298275.1 Orycteropus afer afer | reverse complement strand
TGATGAGCTCAAGTATAGCAGGGATTGTGGGGCTGGCGTGGGATAGGGCAGTGTTTCGTTCTGCTGTGCATGGGGTCGCTGTGAGTCGGAAACGACTCGACGGCACTTAACAACAAATAACAACAACAAGGAATAGGTTAAATTGGACATACTGACAGCAGGAGAATGGATTTGAAGAGATTAACCAGAATATAACACAGTAAGATACATGAGAGGTCAAGAGACATGGAGAAAAGAATGAGAAAAGGAGCTGCAATATGAGAAGAGTAGAAATGTGGGAGACATGGCATCTTAAGAGATTATCACTAAGGAGTTTCCAGTTTTGATGAAAGATATGTCCATAAGGTCCAGGAGGCACAATGAGTTCCATGAAGTATAAATAAGACTAAATCCACATCTAGACATACAGTTGTGAAGATGGAGGACATCAGAGAGAATATCTTAAAAAAAGCTAGAGAAAATAGTAATTCTTAAGTGGCATTTATACTGGCAGTAGACTTTTCAACACAACAATAATAGCCAGGAGAGCCGAATCTTGTCTTCAAAAGAACTTTCAACCCCCTCCTGTTGATGCCTTGGAACCAGCTACAGAGCCACTTCTGAACAGCACCTTCTGAACAGCTTTCTCATTACCTCGTCACTCTCAGTCCATCAAAGTATGTCCAGTCTCTTAGGTTATTAAGGGATTTTATTTAAAGTAAACAGTGTTAATGTGTTGAGGGTGTTAATGACTTAATACCTGTGGACTGCCAGTGTTGACATAAGCCATTTTTATTATAATGCTTAAATATGCACAAATATAAAACTAGGTATTAACTTCTTGTACTTGTAGTTCTTATATAACTATTAAATCAAGACAAATTTATAAATATATATATGGTGTAGTGCCTAAGGCATTTGACTGCACCAGAAGGCTGGTGGTTCAAACCCACCAACGACTCCTCAGAAGGAAGACTGGACAATCTACTTCCGTAGTGATACCGCCTCGGAAACCCAAGGAGGGGTCGCTATGAGTCGGATCTGACTCGAAAGCAGTGAGTATATATATATATAACCTTATTCATAAATAAATTAAAAACAAATGCCAATAAAATTCAAAATATTGACATAGACATGATGCATGAAGCTATTTTTTTTAGATTAAATCATAGAAATTGTATTTAATTGCAGAACACTGAAGTTGTGTGTTTTCTGTTTCCCTTAGGGGGGCTAGCAGAGTGGCTCTGAATGAGGTCTCGGAGACAGACAGACTGGGTTAAAATCTTACTGTGTGATTTGGGTGAATGACTTAATCTCTTTAAGTCTCCTCTCCTCTCCTATAAAACAGAGATAGCAAGAGTACCTACCTTATAGGGATGATGTGAGGATGAAATGCAACAATCCAAGAAAAGCACTTAGCCCAGTGACTGGCACCTAAAACACTTTATTGTTGTTGTTGTTACGTGCCGTTGAGTCAGAAAACACTTCACATGTTATTATTATCATTGCTGTAATTTGTCCTTTTTGATGATAACCCATTTTAACTTCTGTCCCGTTATTTTGAAAGGCTAATGAATTAATGAATCACTCCCAAATATAAAATCAAAAAAGTTCCAGGAATTTGGGACCTACAAATATGGCTCTGTGGTTGCACCTTCAGCTACAACAGCAAAGGTACCACCCCAGATATAGGGGCTATTGGATCTGAAACACCTCTGTTAGTGTCAGCCTTTTGATGCCTCAGACCATGTTTTTCCCTTTAGTGTACCCTGTGATAGGATGTCATTGGTCTTCCCTTGATGCCAGTGTGAGCATAAGCTCCCATGCAACCTGAGAACTGAAAGAGCATGGCCAGACTAGATCAACATTTATTGCCAAGGTGATTAAGAATCCTCTCTGAAATCACTACACACACACACACACACGATTCCTAATGTTAAGACTTTCCTGGAAATGAAGGATTTTAAGCCAAAGGAGTCATTCCAGTGGTGAGAATCTTAGGATTTGTGGCAGGAGGTTGGTAAAGGTGAGGGTCTGTTACACTTTAGGGGCAAAAGAATGCTTATAAGCCTCCAAACACTATCATATATTCAGTCTATCCAGAGGGGAAGCCCAAAATAACACCTTGTAATTTTAGCCTCTATGAAATGCCAATTTATTATAAGAAAAACTAGCTGGAAGAGCTATCTTTACAATGTTTATCAAGGGAAATTTAGTAAGAAAACTATGAAAATCAGAAAAGAAACTTTTCACTACTTTAAAATACAGCTATTTTGTAATGACTTTAGCCGCTATTGTATACAAATGCAGTTACCTAAGAGTAAAGGATACACACTGCTTTCGAGTCAGACTCAACTCATAGTGACCCCTCCTTGGGTTTCTGAAGCGGTATCACTAGGGAAATAGATTGCCCAACCTTCCTTCAGAGGAGCAGCTAGTGGGTTTGAACTGCCAGCCTTCTGGTTAGCAGTCAAGTGCCTTAGGCACTATGCCGCCAGAGCTCCCAGAGTAAATGATAGACATTTCTTAATTAAGAAAAGTCTCTTAAATACCAAGATTTGTATTGGCAAGAAGGTGCCAACTGTATATCCTTCAAGGTAAAAATTAGAATCTACTCCTCAAACTTGTTATAGTTCAAATTGCCCCTACTGCCAATTATTCTAAGTAGGTAAGAATTAGCTGAGTTGTCTAAGTCTGGGTAGGTTCCAACATGTCCTACAAATAAAAGCAGATCCTGCAGAGTAAGAACATTACTTCCCATTGGGTACTTTCTGTCCTTATCCGGAAGTGTCTCCTAATGGCATGGCCAATTCTGTAGTGAAATAAAACCAAGGCCACATAAGGTAGATCATATGAAAGATTTATCAAAGATAACTTCCAGAACCAAGCAAGCCATTATACTATTATGGCGTTATGCATGGCCTGAGAAAGGGCTCACAGAAGCTGGCCCAAGTGATGGCCTCTAGCCATGACCTAAGCAACAACAACAACAAAAACCCAAACCCATTACCATCAAGTTGCTTTTGACTCATGGTGACCTTGTGTGTTACAGAATAGCACTGCTCCTTTGCATTTTCTTGGCTATAATCTTCATGGAAGCAGGTCACTAGGCCTTTCTTCCATAGTGCCACTGAGTGGATTTCAGCTGTCAACCTTTTTAATTTAGTAGTCAAGCACACACCATTTACACCACCCAGGGACCTGCCCATAACTTCAGATCCACAATTCAGCAGTAACTAAATTGTGGCTGCTTTCCTCCTCCTCTCTAGAATACCAAAGAAACTAATGGGGGAAAAAAGGTAAAATCCCTCAAACTCTTTAAGAATGCTAAACACAAAGGACAATTATTCTATTTAGACAAAATACCAGATTCTTAGAAACTAGAATTCCCCCAAACAAATTTAAACTGTGTGCTAGGAGAAACAACACTAATTGCCATCACTGTTCTTATACCTGCTGATAACTGCATCCTTGCTCAGACCCCCTGTATTTCCTTCCTATGGATTTCTCTCTTAAAATTGCCCAAAGAGCACAGTTGGAAAACTTATTTTGTAAAATTATACAAAGGGTTTATATTTGTATCCCTTGAAGATATTTCCCCCCTCCCCTTGCACTTCAACCATCCACATATAATCACACTGTTTGTCTTTTTAGCCTTGACGCCTTTCCTGGACAAAACTTCATTCACTTGGGAAAAAGAACTGTGCTTGTGTCCCAGTGATAATGTCCACAGACTCCTGGAAAATATTAGAGCACATATCTATCATGACACAACAAGAGAAAGATTCAGAGTCCTTCCTCTAAAGTACACACTTGGCACGATTTGTGTTCTCACAGTAGGAGTCCCCTAGGTTGCCTAATAGTGATAGCTCCTGACAACCTTCTTGTTTCATGACTCTGAGTACTGGAAATAGCCAAATTGAGGTTCCATCTAATAAACACACAAAAAGGTTTCAGGAAACTATATTCAAACCAATGGTCTGCAGGAGAAAAATGGTAAGAGCAAGATCTCATCTATCTCATGTTTCCATTGGTAATTCATGCTACACTGGCTCTTCTGGCCTTTGGAAGCCTCTGGGAGCCTCTGGGACATAATTTATGTTAGCTACAGTCAGCTACAGGGCCTGGATGTGAGCTGGACAAACTTGGGGGAAAGCAGACAGAGATTGACGGCTCTGCTTTATCTCACCATGTACCTCCTCATCTCTCCTTGCTGGGCAGGGGTATCACTCAGTGAAAGAATATTTTACAAGCAAGTCATTCATCAAAACTCCTAATTAAGAAGTTGGAAAGCGTAACACTGGAGCTGGCTTTGCCATCTTCCAACACCTCATTAACCTCATCACTGGTCTTCTGTTGAGGGCATGAGGCTCAGGAATTACTACCTAGGAGCTATCCTTAACACTCAAGCAGAAAAAGAAAGAGCAACACTTTGCCTGAAAAAATAACCCCCCATATGACCACAAGAGTTGTTCCAAATCATGAACAAAACAGGAAGAACATGACAAGGAAAGGAAGATCTCCTTAGACTTTACTAAATTTAGGAGTGCTTGCCTTTACCCAGAGGAAAATAGAGTAGGAATAATAAGTAACTCATTTTTCATAGGCCTTTCTAGTAAAGGGAAAGATGTTTTCCCAACTTCTCTCTGAAAAGACAGCTAAGAATAAATAGCTAGTGATTTGAACCATACTGTGAACCAAAATCTGCACTTTGTGAATTTTGAACGGAAACCAAATATTCCTTTTTTTACTCACTTGCAAAACTAAACTTATGTTTTAAATACATAAATAAACCCTAGGGATCCAGTTCACGCTGAAATGGTTTATTTTCCATGACTGATGATCTGAAACATAAAAATATTCACCTAACCAAGCTGATATTTCCATGTGTTTGAGTTCTTTTCTGGTATCATGGAAATGGGAGAAAGATACTAGCCTCTATCAGAGCAATGAATCTGATTCTATCTCACTCCTGGTGAGAATTTAATGAGTCAGAAAGAAGAAGTTGGGTCTACGTGGTCTTGGGAAGCCTGGGGGAAAGATCTGAATCTACCTATGTTCACTGAGCAGCAAGAACCAGAATCGCTTCCTTTGTTGGTCCCTTACAAGAGGAAAGTTATATGGCCCATTTTTTCAACCAAAATAAGAAACCAGGAGACTAAAAGATAGATTCTAACTCTCAGCTATTTTGTCTGGCCTGGAACAAGTTTCCAAGGCTATGTCATTGTTGGCAAGTCACTTGGATCCCTTCCAGAAGGTTCTGATGGGTATCTTTTGTCAATCTGAACAGAATGGAAGGGATGTAAAACATGCAGGCACAGCAAGGGAAGATAAATTATCTCACCTAGTTAGGGATTAATGGTGCATGTAGACAGATCATTAGACAAGCAGAAACACTAATGTATCCTGGAAATATTGACATCCTAGACAACACATATTGAAAACAAGTGATTTGTGGAACAGAGAGGGGACATGTGAGTGAACCAGAGGCTGTCTCCTCAGAGAGTAAAGGATATAGGCATGGCTCACAGCCCTAACCATCTTCTGCAGTCTCTGTTGTTTAGCCTTTCCTCTTCTCCTTTTGCATAAGGATCTGTTCTCGGCCTCTTCACTCTTCCTTGGGTAACTAGAGTAGCTCCCATATCTTCTAGGAGAGCCTGTTCCCAATGACTCTCAATCTGTGACTGCAGATTCTTTGGGTGCTGCAGACCAGTATGTTCAATCGCCTGCTGGCCTTTGCCAAGTTGGTGATCTGCAAACACCCTGAAAGCCATCAGCTTTCCCTTTTCTAGTCACATCTCTTCCTCTATCTGTATTCACTTATGAAAATTCTGAGCCTCAAAGCAAAAATTACTCCAGAATGATTCTTGTGATGCTTTCTCCTTCTCCACACAATAGATTTCCAGCAAGGAGGAGGAAGCCAGAGAATGACAACACTGTATAAATATGTCTGCTCCCCCTTAGGACTATGTAGACACAAGTGGGGTGGTGGGGTTGGAGGAAGGGATAGGGAGCAGCTCCCAGAAGACAGGAAGTGGTTCTTAGAAAATTAGGGAAGCTAGTCAAACAACCTACTAGGACGCTAAGAACTTTCAATATTTATGCTCAGTATTATTGTTTATAAGACCTACCTTATTGTTTATAAGATGAGGAAAGTTAAAAAAAAAACTTATGTGAAGTTTGCTTAAGTCTTTGGAATATCAGTACTTTTATAGTTTCCTTTAACAAAGTCACCATGTACTTTAAAAAAAAAAAAAAAAAAGCAGGATCTTCTAAAGAATGAGAGAAAAATCTTCCAGAATGAATGAATGTTCATCAGTCTCTGCTTCCTGCTCCCATCTTTCATGTTTCTTTTGTGTGTGTGTGTGCTTTAGGTACAAATTTACAGAACAGAATTTGTTTTACATTCAACATTTCGTATACATTTGGTTTCACTCCCCATTTACCACCCCTAACCCTAATCCACCCTCCTTCA
>NW_006921643.1:9421870-9433223 GCF_000298275.1 Orycteropus afer afer | reverse complement strand
TGTTGTTATGTGCTGTCGAGTCAGACCCGACTCATAGCGACCCCTCCTTGGGTTTCTGAGGCAGTATCACTATGGAAGTAGATTGCCCCATCACATAGATTTATGACTTAAGAAATTTAGGCATTATCTAATCACCAACCTCCTTAACTTTCTTTTTATAAATAAGGAAACTGGGACCTAGAGAGAGTGAGTGAAGGGCCCAAGGCCACAAAAGTATCTTGTGGCACGGGCAGCACCTGGGCTGGGTGACTTAACTTCCCATTGTATTTGCCCCACCCCTAGCTACCCTGCAAACAACTTAAACTAAACATACTCATAATGTTGAGTGCAAAACAAACTCTGCTCTGTAAACTTGCACCTAAAGCACACACACACACACAAACCAAGTGCTTGATTCCTTCCCTCAATCTTGAAGTTTACTCTTCTTTGGTCTACTGTATGGCCACCCAGCACCTAGTTCCTTGGCTATCGGGAACTGGTTTATCCAGATATCTTATTGTATTATTTAACTCCCCTAGAAACAAAATGCTTTATTCTTATAAACCTTCTACTCAGTTCTGAGCCACATGTCTGGTTTAAAACGGAGTTACTTAGTAAAAGGGGTGAATGACATCCCTGAGTCTTGGTGCACCATCATCACTCAGGTAACCTGTTCTAGCTTCTTTGGGAGTCTATATTCACTCTCAGTCTCCCAAGCAACACAGGGACAAGTGCTATTTAAAGTCTGTGTGTTACACTCATAAGATACTAATGCTTTAATTTTACAATAAGTAGAATGTAGAGAGAGAGAGAGAGAGATCATTCTTACTGTAACATTTTTCTCCTCTCCCCCCAGAAAAAAAAAGCCACTTGAAGACCATGGGATTTTACATAGGATAATGCAGTAGGTTCTATTCTGGGCCGGAAGTCATAATGTGTTCTTTGTCCTGATCTTGCTAGCCAAGAGTCTGGGAGCCTAAGCTGCATGCCAACTCAGGATATCTGGGGAATCAGTCTAGATCTGCAGGAATTTTATCTGCCTGAGGCCCAAAAAAACTCATAAAATAATGGTTTTCAAACATTTTCAGCTCAGAGATCCTGAGGGAGGGGCAGGAGGGACAGTCTCCACATTTGTAAAAGATAAATGGTTGAGGGAAAACATTATATGATGTGTAAGATTCCTTTTCTTGATGTTTAAGCATGCATGGATCTAAATTGTCCTAGGTTTGGCTTACAAGATATGTTAAGGGGAAAATTAACTTTTGTCTTGCATTTTTGCTGCTAGGTACTTACCAGGTAAGATTGAAATGTCTTCTTACCCCATTCTACTCTCAGGCAAAGTCTGATTTGGTTTTGAAGTTCTGAGCACACCCCACATTCTTACCAGTCTTTTGTCATCCACACATCACCCCCCATCCCAATACCCTCCACCCTGACTCTAAACCAAATGTTTGGTTTAAGGGATATTATAATGGATTATTCCAGAGGGAAGGATGGAAGCCACTGCTTTGCACTGAAGAAGGAAAAGCAGCCAGACTTAAGGGAATGGGTAGAATCCCTTGGAAGAATCAGGGTTTTGGAGTTTCTGTGTATAGTGTTTGAATATCTGTGCCCTATTGGCATGCTGTACCCCAAACAGGAATAGGAATAGCCGTTAAGCCACAAAACCTTGAGGCCAGTGCCAGGGGCTTCTACAGCCTCCCTGGGTCTGTAAATATTTCCTGAAGGGCATCTTTAGGCCTCTTGGGGCAGTAGTACCCAATAGATGGCTAAGAAGAGTCACTTGGAAACAGCAATACATACCTAAAATATTTCCCAACTGATTTATAAGGCCAGCATTAGTCTGGTACCAAAGCCAGACAAAGACATTACAAGGAAACAACAAACCAATATCCTTCATGAACATAGAAACAAAAGTCCTTAACATAATATTAGCAAATTGAAGTAAAAGGATAATCATGCTATATTCATATAACAAAAAACTGTTCAGCAATAAAGAGAAATGAACTACAGATACACATAACAGCAAGGTTCAATCTCAAAAGCTGATTTAAAGAGACAAAAGCATATATGTATAATTCCATTTATATGAAACTCTAGAAAATAATAATTAAATGTGGTGGTGCAATGCCTAAGGCATTTGACTGCTAACCAGAAGGATGGTTAGCCACTCCTCAGAAGGAAGATTGGGCAATCTACTTCTGTAGAGATAACTCCTTGGAAACCCAAAGAGGGGTCACTATGAGTTGAATCAACTCCACGACAGTGAGTTTGGTTCTTGGTTTGTAGTGAATGAATGCAGATAATTGGTGGCCTGGGGTGGTGTGGGGGTTGCGGGTTAGGGGGTGAGGATTGAGTAGGAAGGAGCATAAGGGAGCTTTTTGGGTGATGAAAATGTTGTGTATCTTGATTGTGGTGGTATTTACACAGATCTATAACTTCTTCAAAACTTATCAAAATTTTCATTTAGAATGGGTGCATTATAGTGTATGTAAGCTATACCTTAATAAAGCTGACTTTTTAAAAATCTAGGTGAGAAAGTGAGCTTGTCCCATGGGGACCTTAATCTTTAAAAGGCTCCAACATTCTAAAGAGGTTGGTCAGAAGGTCAATAACCACCAAGGTGAAAATTCACTTCCAATACCAAGGATTTTCTTGTACACTTGAGAGAACTGGTAAATGGGAACAGCAGATAATAAGCATTCCAAATCCTAGGGACCTTTGAATACCCAGTTACTAACTGTTCTAGTTACCTAGTGCTGCTCTGACAGAAATATACCACAAATGCGTGGCTTAAAAAACAGGAGTTTATTCTCTCACAGTTTGGAGGGTTTAAGTCCAAGTTCAAATTGCCAGGCTAGGAGCTCTGGTAGCATAGTGGCTAAGGCACTTGACTGCTAACCAGAAGGCTGGTGGTTCAAACCCACCAGCCACTCCTCGGAAGGAAGGTTGGGCAATCCTACTTCCGTAGTGATACTGCCTCAGAAACCAAAAGAGGGGTCGCTATGAGTCGGGGCCGACTCGATGGCACATAACAACAACAACAACAAGGGGCTGGGTAAAAGCCCCTTAACCTTGGGCTTCTGCTCTGACTCCTGCTCCCAGCTCACTGAAGCGAGAGGCTTTTCTTCACTCAGACAGCTGCTGGGTACCGAGGCTGACAAGCCCAAGGTTGACAAGTAAAAAGGCACAGTCCCGACGTTACCAAACCACATGTTCTTGTTATGTGCTGTCAAATCCGACCCAACTTTTAGCAACCCCTCTTTGGGTTTCCAAGGCAGTATTACTACAGAAGTAGATTGCCCCACCTTCCTTCCGAGGAGTGGCTGGTGGATTTGAACCACCAGCCTTCTGGTTAGCAGTCAAGTGCCTTAGGCACTGTGCTACCAGACCAAACCACATAGCATGGTATTAATTCAAGTCCGTTGAAAGTCCCAAGGTTGGCAGAGCATGACTGGCTGAACAATGACATGGCTAAATTCAGAGTTCAAGTATGCCATAAGCTAGAGACCAATTCCAAAGGTGTTTCTTATATACAGGAAGCAGACCACATACCCAAAGCAGCTACTCAGCTACTTCAATAGATTCCACCATGGAGTTAATTACCAATCTCACCATAGGGAATAACTACATTCAGCTGTCCAGCCACTCAAACGGGCCCGGCCAAGTTGACACACAAACTTACCCACCAAAATTCCACCCCTTGTCAACTTGACACCTGTATAGATCTTCAATGGGTGCCATCTGTATAGATCTCCTTCACTGGGTGACTCCAGTCCCTTAGTTCCTGAGTGGCAACCTCACCCCCTTGGCCTGGTGGGCCCCGTTCCTCTCCCTCTTGGGCATGGCAGCCCCACCCCCTCACTCTTGGCCAGTGGCTATGACTCCATCCCACTGGCTCACATGAAGGAGCAGTCCCACACTCCAGAACCAAGTTGGTGAAGGCCTGGCTCTTTGAAACCTAAGGGGCTGTGGTGGTTCCACCCCCAAAGGCCATGGTCCTACCCTTGAGGCTGAGGCAGCTCTGCTTCCCGTTTCCTTGGTCTCTCCGCACCTGCCAATATATGCTGAAGGCAACCCACTCTGCTAGAAATCTTCCTGCCTGAAAAGCACTCAGCTTTTTTGCTCTGTGGACCAGCCAACCTGCTACTCCATTTCATGCTGATCTCGTCTACCTGTTAATGCCCGAAGGCAACCCACTCTGCCAGGAAGTTGCCTACCCAAAGGCATCCAGCTTTCTCCTCTGTGGGTTTGTAAGGCTGTCACTGTCCCATGCCAGTCTCTGGGCTCTGCTCCTGCCATCTCTCATGCTGGTCTTTGGGCTCTACTCTCATGCCACATGCCAGGGTCTCTCTCCTGGGGTCTTGGGTCAAAGACGCATTCCACTCCTGTTTCCACATTTTAGATATCTGTCAGAGTAGCACCCCACTCTCTTGGTACAATATTCTGTTCTGGTTACCTAGTGCCACTCTGACAACAATATACCACAAATGGGATGGCTTTAACAAACAGGAGTTTATTCTCTTACAGTTTGGAGAGTTTAAGTCCAAGTTCAATGTGTCAGGCTCTAGGGGCTGGGTAAAAGCCCCTCAACCTTGGGCTTCAGTTCTGAATCCTGCTCCTGGCCCACTGAAGCTAGAGAGTTTTCTTTACTCAGACAGCTGCTGGGTGCTGAGGCTGACAAGTCCAAAGTTGACAAGTAAAAAGGCACAGTCCCAATGTTACCAAACCACATGGCAGGCCATTAATTCAAGTTCATTGGAAGTCCCAAGGCTGGCAGAGCATGGCAGGCTGTTGAACAATGACATGGCTAAATGCGGGGTTCAGGTGTGCCATAAGCTAGAGACCATTCCCAAAGGTGTTTCTTATATATGGGAAGCAGACCACATCCCTAAAGCAGCTACTCAGCTGCTCCAATAGATTTCACCATGGGAAGTAATTACATCCAGCTGCCCAGCCACTCAACCAGGCCCAGCCAAGTTGACACACAAACTTAACCACCACACTAACTATAAGAGACATTGTATTCAAAAGGTATGACTTAAAGCTTCTTGATGGTCCCTGAAAGCTCAGGGATCAAGGCTTACAAGGGCTAAGTTCTGTCCTTCAAGTTATATAAGTTGGTTTATTTTGCAAGGCTTTCTCATACTCAAATAATTTTGCATTATTTTTCAATTTACTTTGGCTTTCACTATAATCTTAGTTCTTTTTTTAAAAAAAAAAAGAATATTATAAATAATCTACTTATATTTTAAATAAGGGCACAGAGATAATAAATATTTTATAATTTTCCAAGAGCTATGCACTAAGCAAGAGGTATGATGAGTACATCCCATATTCACTGGTATGCATGGTAAGGATCAACATGAATCCAATTCCCAAAATGTGGAAATGGATCCAATCCTCACCTTCCTACCTCACCATTCTCATTGCCAGCTGCTCACTTGGCACACTTCCTTTTAGCCTCAACCACCCAGAGCTCACACATTAGAAGTACACCTTCCTTCAGACTGCCAAACAGGCAGGCTCTCACTGTCCCTGTGGGTTTGTTAATTCTCTAGAACAATTCACAGAATCAGAATACACTATAATACAATCAAAACCAACACAAGAAACACATAAGGTGAAGTCTGGGAGAGGTCACAGCACAGAGGTTCCATGGCTGAAAGAGGTTACACACTACCCTGTCTTGGGCATGGTCACCAATCAGCAAGCTCCATCAGAGCTTCAGGGCCCAGAGTTCTTATTGGTCTCACCACGTGGCCATGATATATTACATCATGCCTCATGAGGCTTAGTTAGCATAGGGCCCCCAGGTGGTCCCTTTTGGTCTGGTCAGCTCCCAATCATTAGCCTCATGTGTTGGGAAGACTAGAAAGAACCAAGAACCAAAGGCCAAATTGCTTTCTGCAAGATGATTCCACACCTTGCAGATTGTCTTCACGACTCCCTTTTCCCTTCACTGTCATTTGCCTTCAGTCACCACCATTCCACTGAGACTGTTTTTTGCATCACCAACCACTCCCTATTGGTCAAATCTAATGGGCATCTTTTCAGTCCCCAGTGTATGTGATATGCCTGTAGCAGTTGGCTACCATTGTTACCAACCACCTCTTCCATTTAAAATTCTCTTATTTTGCTTTTTAGGGGCCTACAATAAATTAATTAGTTTATTTCTTTTAAACCCATCTTCACAAATTATGGTAGCAATGTGTTCACCACAACTGTTGTTGTTGTTGTTATATGCCATCAAGTTGGACCTGACTCATAGTGACCCCTCTTGGGTTCTGAGGCAGTATCACTACAGAAGTAGATTGTCCAACCTTCCTTCTGAGGAGTGGCTGGCAGGTTTGAACCCCCAGTCACGACAAGTTGTTGTTGTTGTAGTTATGTGCCATCAAGTCAGACCCAACTCATAGCAACCCCTCCTTGGGTTTCTGAGGCAGTATCACTACGGAAGTAGATTGCCCAACCTTCCTTCTGAGGAGTGGCTGGTGGGTTTGAACCACCAAACCATATGTTGTTGTTATTTGCTGTTGAGTCGGCCCTAATTCATAGCGATCCCTCCTTGGGTTGCCAAGGCAGTATCACTACAGAAGTAGATTGTCCAGGAGTGGCTGGTGGGTTTGAACCGCCAGCCTTCTGGTTAGCAGTCAAGTGCCTTAGGCACTAGGCTACCAGAGCTCCCACAACAACTAGTGACCCAATATAAGGATATATCTAGCTTACCTCATCTCTGCCCTCAAAGCTCTGAATTCTTAGACATTTATCAAGTTCCACCTGAGGCAGTGTGATAGAAATAACCAGGTCAGGGATTGAGGTATAAGGAATCACTTGGTACGACTTTTCTAGCCATAGTCTTTGTAACTCCCTCTGATTACTGGATGGGACCACACAAATCAGTTGTGTAGAACCCTGATGTTGGGATTGTTTAGTTTTGTCACTCTGCCAGCCTTAAAATGAGCCCTCCTAGAGCCAGAGAGAGAGGATCTCACTGCCATGAAGAGAGAAGAGCTGGAGGTAAAGTAGAGTATGTCCTTGGACCTGAGATCCCTGCATTAGACCTCTTGGCAGAGATGCCCCAGCAGAGAGAGACACATAGAGAGAGACGGTGGCAGTGGAACCAAGAGGCATGAGACAGAGTGGTAGGTTTACCTGGGCCACAGTGAGAGAAAACTCAGTGGCCTTGAGCAGGAGGCTTGCTGACAGAGTGAGGTGTACCTAGGTATACCTATTGGCAGAGCTAAAAGAGCTTTGTAACATTTGTTTGAGCAGGGAAGAGGCCAGGCCAAGAGGCCAAGGGCCAGAGAGACATACCTGAGGGTACAACAGAGGGGAGACAGTCCTGATTGAAGAACTGTATCCTAAGCATATTCCTGAACCCAAATTGTAGCCTGTTACTTCTCTAATAAACCCCATAATCATAAGTATTGTTTGTGAGTTCTGTGTGGCCATTGCAACAAATTATCAAACCCAGCACAGAAGTAGTGAGTGCTGTGGGAGGGATGATTGGTGTCAGAATTGGTAAAAGGCTGAAGGGTGGCAGCATGTCTGGCCTCATAGGAATAAGTTTTGGGCTGTTGGTGGTGATTCTGTCTTCCTCTTGTGAAGTTAGAAGATGTCAGAAGATGTCAGTTCCATGTCCTTTTTGCAGGGATGTAAAGATCTAGATTTCAGTCATTTGCCACTTGGAGTAAGTGATCTAACAAAGTCTCTGAATTATATAGTTTTCATATCTTAAAAATGAAATCAGAGTTAAACCAAGAATCTCTAAGATGTCTTCCAGATCTTAAATAAATAATATTAATTAATACATTAGCAACCCCAAGAATGAGGCATAGAGTCAGTAAGAGTGGAATCAATGAAGAGGCTACCTGGATGAGGTTGACTTGTGTGAGATCCTGAAAGACTAGTAGGGTTTGGAGAAGAGAAGCAGAGAAATGACATTACATTACATCAGATCTCAGATCTCAGATCTCATCATGGGAGGTAACTACTTCATTATGTAACTGACCAACTACATCATAACTGCCAAACCACTGAGAATCTGGCCTAGCCAATGTGACACACAACCTTAAACATGACATAGCTCCTTGCCCCAATGTTAAGATTTATATTTCAGGTTTACTAAAACACAAAATATTATTTGCAAGATAAAAAGGTTAATATTCTGTTAGAATTTCTTCCCATTTTCAATTTTATGGTGAAAATATATGTTACATACAAGTACAGTCACATATTTACATTACTCATTATACACATTATTCATATAAACCTACTCCTCACTTATCGACTATCTCATTATCTGGCATTCACATTTACCGAATAGTAAAAAATCTACAGACTATTTTGTGAGCAAGGATATCTCCTTGAGGACTAAGGTGCACCTGACACAAGCCATGATATTTCCAATCACCTTGTATGCATGTGAGAGCTGGACAATGAATAGGGAAGACCGAAGAAGAGTTGATGCTTTTGAGTTGTGGTGCTGGCGAAGAATGCTGAAAGTACCATGGACTGCTAAAAGAACTAACAGATCTGTCCTGGAGGAAGTGCAGCCAGAATGCTCCTTGGAAGCAAGAATGGCCAGACTTCGTCTCACCTATTTTGGTCATGTTGTAAGAAGGGACCATTCCCTGGAGAAGGATGTCATGCTTGGTAGGGTGGAGGGTCGACGAAAGAGGGGGAGGCCTTCAACGAGATGGATTGATACGGTGGCTGCGATGATGGGCTCGAGTATAGCAGGGATTGTGGGGCTGGTGCGGGATCGGGCAGTGTTTCGTTCTGCTGTGCATGGGGTCGCTATGAGTCGGAAACGACTCGACGGCACTTAACAACAACAACAACAACAATTTTGTGAATTAACGACACCTGACTGGCAGTAATGAGCATCAAGATGCAAGGTGAGAGTAATGCTGGCTGTCATGGTTAAGGTTATGTGTCACCTCGGCTGTGCCATGATTCTCAGTAGTTTGGCAGTTATGTAACGATATAATTTGGCAGTTATGTAATGATGTAATCATCCCTCATTTTGTTATTTGATGTGATCATCCTCTACTTTTGCATAATGCCATTTCTGCATAACAATCTGGTCTTTGGAACCTAACCATGTTGATAAGTGAGGTTGTTGTTGTTGTGTTGTTATGTGCCATTGAGTCAGACCTGACTCATAGCGACCCCTCCTTGGGTTTCCAAGACAGTATCACGACAGAGGTAGATTGCCCAACCTTCTAGAGTGTATATAAACATACATGTGTTATATATACACTTACATGAATTATATATCCATCCTGTTCTTCATGATAAATGGAGAAAAGATTGAAGTTGTCAAGGACTTCATATTACTTGGTTCTACAAGCAACACCAATGGAAGCAGCAGTCAAGACATCAGATGATGTATTACATTGGCAAATCTGCTACAAAAGACCTCTTTCAAGTGATGAAGAGCAAAGATGTCTCCTTGAAGACTAAGGTGCATCTAACCCAAGTCATGGTATTTTCAATCACATTTTATGCACATGAGAGCTGGACAATGAATAAGGAAGACTGAAGAAGAGTTGATGCTTTTGAGTTGTGGTGTTGGAGAAGAATACTAAGGGTACCATGGTCTGCTAAAAGGACTAACAGACCCATCCTGGAAGACGTGCAGCTGGAATGCTCCTTGGAAGCGAGAATGGCCAGACTTCATCTCATCTACTTTGGTCATGTTCACGTGAGAAGGAACCATTCCCAGGAGAAAGATACCATGCTTGGTAAAGTAAAGAGTCAATGAAAGAGGGGAAGGCCCTCAACAAGATGTATTGACACAGTGGCTGCAACGATGGGCTCAAGTATAGCAAGGATCATGAAGCTAGCATAGGACCAGGTAGTGTTTCATTCTTCTGTGCATAGCATCCCTATGAGTCGGACACAACTTGACAGCACCTAACAACAACAACATCCATCCTGTTATGTGATAGGTAGGATGGCTTCCATAAAGATGTCCATGCCCTAATCTCTAGAACATGTGAATATGTTTCATACATAGCAAAAGGGACTTCATGTTACAGATCTTAAAAAAGGAAGATTATATTGGATTGTACAAGTGAGCTTAATCTAATCACTTGAGTCCTCAAAATTAGAACATTTTATTTACCTAGAGGAAGGAGTGATGGAGCAGAAGAGGAAGTCAGAGATTGCAAGCATGAGAAGGATTCCACACATTGTTACTCACTCTAAAATGTAGGCGGTCATATGCAAGGACTAGATTAAGGTCTCTAGGAGCTATAGCAGCCCCCAGATGACAGCCAGCAAGGAAACGAGGACCTGAGTCCTACAATCACAAGGAATGGAATTCTGTTGACAACCTGAATGAGCTTGGAAACAGATTCTTTCACAGGATCTCTAGAAAGCAACTCAGCCTTGCTGACATTTGGATTTTGGTCTATGAGATCCAGATCAGAGGAACCAGCTGACCTACAGCTCTGTGAGATTAATATCTTTGTACTGTATTGTTATGGTGGTGGTTGTTATGTTCTGTTGAGTTGGATCCGACTCATAGCGACCCCTCCTTGGGTTGCCGAGGCAGTATCACTATGGAAGTAGATTGCCCAACCTTCCTTCCGAGGAGTGGCTAGGAGGTTTGAACCGCCAGTCTTCTGGTTAGCAGTCAAGTGCCTTAGGCACTATGCTACTAGAGCTCCCTGTATTGTATTAAGCTTCTAAATTTGTGGTAATTTGTTACAGCAGCAACAGAAAACTAATGCATGTTATAGCAGAGACATTCACTAGACTATTAGACTGGAGAAATCTGTTTCATTATTCTCCTATATCTTTCTCTTTGACATTTCATGATGAAAAAAATTAAAAGTATGTGTTCTTCACATCAGATTCCTAATTTTCCCTTTGATTTTACCTGAATAGTTCCAAGAACTGAAATTTTCCTATGAAAAATACTTAATATATTTACAGTACACCTTCTGTTTAGGTTTAAATGTTTGAGGTTTTCTTGATTACAGGATGGAACTGTACTTTGCTCAGAGATTTGGACTGATTTTTGAGAGAAAATACACTTAACATTTTATTCTACATACAAAATTAACTTTGGTTTCAAAACTATTCTTTATTTAAAACCCAGACACAAGATTTTCAGCCCATCAATCTTACAAATACACTACCAAGTCCCAAGGTTAGGCAAGGTATTCATTTTTAAAGATGGGATTTTCCAGGTATGATCAAAATGGTTTCTTAGTAATTGATAAAATATTTTCTCCTCATCATGTGATGGCAACTTATTAAATAAATTTTCCCCTTAAAAATTTTCAAATAATCAATAAAATTGACAAACCACTGGCAAATTTAACAAAGGAAAAGAGGGAGAGAATACAAATAACAC
>NW_006921643.1:9414251-9418837 GCF_000298275.1 Orycteropus afer afer | reverse complement strand
CAGCACATCTCTAACTTGAAGTTATGCCCTTGGAAATCAATGGACTTACACCCATCTAAAAGCTATCTTTAAAACTATTTGAGTAATAAACCAAAATCTAATGAATTATACAGATTTTATATTAGTCCAAAGGGTTGTGATTTTTTTTTATTATATCCAACTTTGAGAAATGACAGATGTGGTGCCAAGATGTCCCACTTATCACTGTGTCAGGCACTTGCTTGGGTCAGGGTTGTATTTTCCATCTTCACTATGAAAAATATCCTTTTCAAAGGGTGTCTGGGAAGATCCATTCTTCCCTAATTCCAGATGGTAATTCCATCCACAACATTAAAGTAAAGCATTTTTTCATATTTTCTAGCCCTTCACCCACTCTTTTGCACCTAGGATTATTTCCAAAACTCCTAAACATTTAACATTTCTTTAGAGATTTTGAATTTCTAGTCCTTTAGCATTGCTTCCTCCCTCTTTCTAATTGTCATTGTCAACAACTGTCTACCTTGGTTTATTAAACAGACAAGTTGCTTCTTGAAAAGTTTCCCTTAGCCACTATTAAGGAAGCTAGTCTTACTTACTGGATGATGAGACGTCTCATGGAAGAAAGGGAAATGCCCAAGCCAACAGCCCTCACCAATTGCCAGATGTAGGTGAGGCCATCTTGGATCTTCCAGCCTGGATGGAAGCAACCACAAGTGAACTAATGTTATACTAACAGAAGAACTAACCAGTCAATCCACAGAAGGGTGAAAAATAATAAACTGCTATTGTTTTAAGCATTTTGGGGTGGGTTGTTTCAGCAAAGGCTAATTGAAATATTGGTAAAATACTGAAAGCTTTCCCTCTGAGATCTGGAATGAGACAAAAACACCTGCGATTAACATTATTGCAAGCTCTGGTACCTAAGACATTTGACTGCTAACCAGAAGGCTGGCAGTTCAAACCCACCAGCCACTCCTCGGAAGGAAGATTGAGCAATCTACTTCCATAGTGATAACTGCCTCGGAAACCAAGGAGGGTCGCTATGAGTCGAATCCGATTCCACGGCAGTGTGTTGCATTCGTTATCAACATTATATTAGAGGTCCCAGTCAGTGCAATAAGGCAACAAATATAAATAGAAGGGCTAAGGATTGGAAAGTGAAAAATAAAACAGTCAATATTTGGAGATGACATGATTGTGCATAAAGAAAATACAGTAGAATTTATTAGGTTTAATAAGCAAATTTAGCAAGGTGACTAATTTAAGGTTGATATTAAATTAAATTTATTTCTATAAATAAGGCAAAAGACAAAAAAATGAAAAATGATACCATTTACCATATGATCAAAAAGCATGAAATACCTAGGAATAAATTAAATGAAAAATGTGCAAGAACTCTACACTGAAAAGTATAAAGCATCACCTAGAAAAAGTAAGACCTAAATAAATGAAGAGACATAATACTAATGAAAGTTCAACATTGCAAAGATGTCAAGCCTCCCCCAACTGAACTACACATTCAGCCTGGTTGTTTCTTCTTTTTCCTGGAAATTGATCAGCTTATTTTAAAATTCACAGGGAAATACGACTAAGACTAGCAGAGGCAGTCTTGAATAAGGACAAAATTGAAAGACTTAAACTACCAAATATCCAGACTTACAATAAAGCTTCATCAATCAAGGCATTAAATGGCAATATTATTCCATGCAAGAACAGTCAAATTGATAAATGAAATAGACTAAAGGGTTTAGAAATAGACCCACACATTTACATACTACTTGATTTATAACAAACATTAACATTTTGCTGTGGGAAAGACAGTGTTTTCAATAAATGGTGCTGAGTTAATTGAATATTCATATAGAAAAATTTTATCTTGTCCTCTACCACAAACCATACTCATGAATCAATTTCAGATACACTGCAGATCTAAATGTGGAAGAGAAAATAACAGGGCTTTTAAGAGAAAACAGCAGATCTTCATGATAATGGGGAGGCAAAGATTTCTTATATACGATACAAATATCCCTATCATAGAGGGAAAAAATGATCAACTGGACAATATTGATCTATGACATTAATACTTCTAACATAAAAAATGAATAAATTCTATTTGTCAAAACACACTATTAGTAATATGACAAGGTGAAAATTGGAAATTTTGTTTGTAATGGATTTTTTTTGCATTTTTATTTTTAAAAATAATAGTAATATACAAAATAGAATTTATTTTGATTACTAAGTTTTTTGCTTACCCCTTACATTTTACACCTGAGGCAAGTATATCATTTGTAGTTCTATTCCTATGAAGGATAGAATTCTAGATTATTTCCTGCAGACACTTTAAACATGCCATTCTATTGTCTTTCTGGTTTCTGACATTCTGTTTCAAAATCAGCTGTTCTCTTATTTGTGCTGCTCTGAAGAAAATGTGTCCTGCCCACTCCTGTCTAGCTACTATTAAGATGGTTTCTTTGAGTTTTAATAGTTTTATTATAATATCCCTGGGTATGTTTCCCTTTGTATTTATCTTGCTTGGAACTCATAGAAATTCTTGAATCTGAAGGGTTGATAATCTTTCATCAGTTTTGGAAGATTCTTGATCATTATCTCTTCAAATTTTCTTCTGCCCCATTTCTTTCTCCTGTCCTTCTGAGGCTCCAATTATATGTATTAATTAGCCCTTCTCATTTGTTCCTTTTCTTTCTTGTTTTCTATTTTCCATTATATTTTCCTCTATACTTCAGTTTATGTATTTTTAAATGACCTGTTTTTCAGTCACTAATTCTGTCTTCTGGTGGGTTTATTCTGCTGTTAAACCAATCTAATGTGTTTTTAATTTCATACATTTTCCAGTTCAAGAAAGTCCTTTAGATTCTTTTTTTAAAAAAAATAGATTTTTATTCTCTAGGAAATGTTTCCATCTTTTTCATTATTTTCTCCATCATCTCCCCACACATAATATAACAAAATTATGTTGTTAGGTGCCGTTCAGTTAGCGCCAACTCATACTGATCCTATATACAACAGAATGAAACACTGCCTGGTCATGTGCCATCCTCACAATCCTAAAACTGTGCTCTTTGTGGAGAGAGGAACTCCTCATTCCATTGTGTAGCTGGGACAATGTGAGAGACTGAAAACAAGCTTAATGTGGGCATGTGACTGAGTTATGACAAAAAGATAAGCAAACATGTCATGCAACAGCCTATGAGAACCTTCCTTAAAATAAAAGTGGTACAGGCCTTTTACCCTTTCCTTTTTGTTGTGTTAATATGTGGTTATGATGGCAAGACCTGAAGCAGCCATTTAGACCATAAGGTGACCTTGGAAATGGAAGCCTTGTACAGTGAAGCAGGAAGATAGGAGCTAAGCCCTGACCATTCTGTAGAACAGAGTTGCTATACCAGCCTTGGATTACTACATGGAAGAGAAATAGACTTCTTTCATATTTATCAACAACAAGTTGCTGTGAACACTACATATGATGAGCAACAGATAGAGTTTCACTCATTTATTATGGACTTAGTAACAGCATGGTAAACCTAACTAAAATCCACCACACTGTAGGTTGAAAAGCATGTCAGGTTACCTCTAGAGAATTTTGGCAAAGCTGTTGCTAAAAGGGCAAGGAGGCCACATCTCTTGACCTCCTCTAACCCTACAAGAGGAAGACAGGCTCACCATCAGTAACCCAAGGCCTATTCCTACAAGGCCAGACATGCTGCCTCCCTCTAGGCCTTACACCAACCGTTCCTCCCGCAGCACCCAAAGCCTAAATGCTGGGTTTTATAATTCACTGAAGTGGCCACACAGAACTCACAGATTATGGGGTTTATTAGGGAGGCACCAGGCTACAATTCAAGTTCAGGAACAACGTTCAGTTTCTCTCTCAGCCTGCTGTCTTTCACCCAACAGTCTCTCTCAGTCTCTCCAGCAATGCATATCTCTCGGTGTCTCTTTCTCAGCAGCACATGTCTCTCAGTGTCTCTTTCTCTCAGCAACACATCTTCCTCAGCCAGAGGTCAGAGAGAGACTTCTGCCTCTAGGAGGCCTCCTTTTGGCAGAGTGGCCAAACTAGCCAATCATAACATCAGAATTCTAATCACCTGAGAGAGAGCAAACCTCCCAGAACATTGCTTTGTGCCACGCCCAACAGAAATACCCCAGATGGATAACATTTACAATCAGGAGCTCCTCAGTTGCTCACAGCAAATTCCACCATGGAGTTTACAAAGACTTATGGCTAGAAAAGCCATACCAGGTAATTTATCATACTGCAGCTGTCTACCACAAGGCCTCCCAAGGTGTCACTATACCAATAAACTTACTATGCTCCAGGAGTGGTGCTCCACTTCACCAGGATCTTAGAGCAAGTCAGACCTGGGGAAGACAACTTGAGCCAATCAAATGCAGGCTAAGATAAGTTAGATAGCTTGTTCAAGGCTACATAAGCTGAGTGACTGAGCTAAGACTTGAAATGAGGTATGTCTGAGACAAAGTCTAGACTCTTACCCACTGTACTACATAACCTCTCTCAACTGTTGTTGTTGTTGTTATGTGCCGTCGAGTTGGCCCTGACTCATAGCGACCCCTCCTTGGGTTTC
>NW_006921643.1:9411902-9414096 GCF_000298275.1 Orycteropus afer afer | reverse complement strand
CTTTAGCCACTATGCTACCAGAGCTCTCTCAACTAGTAAGCTAAGATAAGCAAGTTTTCTTTATCTGAAAACTAGGGGATAATACTGAGAAGGAGAAGTTGGAGCTTGAGGAGATCCCCAATCCCTTCCAAGTTTACAGCTTTGGAGCTGTCAGTTTCTACCAAGAGAAATCCAGGTTTGCTAATTAATGTGCAAAAAAAGATTGATAGTGGTGATCTAATGTTGGGTTTTTCTTCACTAGGAGCCTTGGTGGTACAGTGGTTAAAAGCATTCGGCTGCTACCTAAAAGTTTGGCAATTTGAACCCACCAGCTGCTCTGTAAGAGAAAGACTTGGCAGTCTGCTTTCGTAAAGATTTACAGCCATGGAAACCATATGGAGCAGTTCTACTATATCCTATAGGGTTGCTATGAGTCAGCAATGGCAGGACGGTAGTGGGGTTGGCAGGTTACTGGTTTCCTTTGTGCCTTCAGACTCACTTGAAATATATTATTTAAAAAGATGTAAGAATGTTTCTTGGAAACCCAAGGAGGGGTCACTATGAGTCAGATCCGCCTCGATGGCAGTGTGTTATATTATGAAGAATGTTTCTTTCTATGTGTAAACCCTTTCTTGAATTTTTACATAGTGATCTCATACAGTATTTGTCCTTTTTGTGACTAATTTCACTCAGCATAATGTCCTCCAGGTTCATCCATGTTATGAGGCGTTTTTCCGATTCATCATTATTCTTTAACATTGCGTATTCCATTGTGTGTATGTACCAGATTGTTTATCCATTCATGCACTGAAGGGCACTTAGGTTGTTTCCACTTTTCATGACTGTGAATAATGCTGCTATGAACATTGGTACATATACCTATTTGTGTGACAGCTCTTATTTCTCTAGGATATAGATCTAGTAGCAGGATTGATGGATTACATGGTATCTCTATTTCCAACTTTTTAAGAAAGTGTTGTATTGTTTTCCACAGTGGTTGTACTATTTTAAAGTCCCACCAGCAGTGGAGAAGAGAGGGTAAATAATTAACTAGAGGGTAGACACATATTAACTTAGGTGAAAGGAAAGGCAACATATAATAAAAGTAGCATATGTAATAAGGGGGAGGTCAGCACAAAATGATCAAGGCAAAGGAAGACACTGAGAGAAGCCCAAGAGTTAAAGGCAGCAAAAGGGAAATACCGTAACATACACAGCCCTGCAGTAACAGCAATAACAATAATCTACAGGTGGATATATAGGTAGACATGGAAGCCCAACAGGCGTGAGAAGGTGAATGAGACTATACCCACAAATATAAATAAGTTGGACAGAGGATATTTCTACATATGTATTTACATGTGCTGCAAATATATCTATGAATATAGTAGAGTGTACGGGGGGCAGAACTACAAAAATGTCTTAGCCACAACCAGACACCTTGAGGGAATGAGTCACTGGGCATAAGGGCTCAGGACTAATTCTCAGGGGACATCAAGGTCAATTGACATAACATAGTCCACAAAGATAATGTTCTACATCCTACTTTGGGGTGTAGTGACTGGAGTCTTCAAAGTTTGTGAGGGCCCATCTAAGGTGCAACTTAGTCTCTCTTCATTCAGAGTAAAGAAGAGTAAAAGAGCAAAGAACAGTGAGGAAAATCAAAGATGCAAGGAAACAATTAGTTCAAAGAACTAATGGACATGTGAACTCCAGCCTCCACAACCCTGAGACCAGAAGAAGTAGATGGTGCCCAGCTACCAGTGCTGACCACTTGGAAAGGGATCACAACAGGAGGTCCTGGGTAGAGTGGGAGAAAAATGTGAAACAAAACTCAAAATCATAAAAAAAAAAAAAAAAGACCAGGCTCATTGGTCTGATAGAAACTAGTCAAAGGCCCAAGACTATGACTCTTCTATACCCTTCAAGCGTAGAACTAAACTCACTCCCATGGCTCAACTTTCAGCCAAACAACAGACAGATCTATCAGGTGAACAATAACACCAGGAAAGTATATACTCTTTTAAACAATCAACCATACATGATCAAAAGGGCAGCAGTTGCTCAGAAATAAAGCTCAGAAAGTAGGAATGGATAAGAAAGAAGGAAAATTGGAAATGAACTGCATTGTCAGTGAAGGCAAACATGGGTATACGAGTGGATAGATGGGTGGACAGGCTGAACGATTAGGTATGTCTATGAAATGGGGAGTGTA
>NW_006921643.1:9401049-9410887 GCF_000298275.1 Orycteropus afer afer | reverse complement strand
AAATCTTCACCCAAATCACAATTAAAAAATAAAATAAATAAATAAATTGGAAATGATAAACACAAGGAGAAGGTGGGGAGACTGGTGTTACATTGTGGAAACTGCAGTCAATGTCACACACACACAAAATGGGTATGAATTGCTGAGTGGAAAATCAATTTGCTCTGTAAACTTTCACCCAAATCACAACAAAGTTAAAACAAACAAATAAATAAAGAGATATAAGAGCATTTATAAGAGATGTGTCAATAGATTAATGTATATTTGGAAATAATAATTGTTACTGCTATTGTTGTTGTAATTGCATTTGGTGGTTAGACCAGTAAATCAGTGGCCTCAAAGAGTTAATGTGCCACCTTAAATGTTTAGCTTCTTACCAAGCAATGCCTTAGGTGCTGTTTTGAGCTGTGAATTATCACTGTATGGAAACATTCTCAGGCCTTTCAGCATAAGTTTGTACTAATATACTACAACCTGAGAAGAGACAGACCAGGCACCATGATTAAGAAAGAGACTGCCCATCAAAACAGTGCAAAAGTAGACAGGCGTTCATTTATTTTCTTTGGAACATTCTTGCTGGCAACTGTACCTATTTGGTTAATGGAATATTCTTGACTCATTAAACAGGCTCCATTAGGAAAAGGAGTCACTGGGAGTGGGGTGAGAGGGGAGCCACCTTGGCTTCCCTTTAGCATATTCTCCACAAGTGGTACTTTTTCACGACTCTTAGCAGTACATGTTGACCTGATGAGTATTAGAATCATGATGAAAAGACATTAGTGAAAGCATCATGAAAGCAAGACTGTGAATCTCAAAGAGAAGAAAGCTAAAGGGTGGGGCCTCTTTTCCATACTTGCCTAATGCACAAGGGTTGTGGGAGGTGAGGGGTAATGGTCAAGTTCAGGGCCCACATTCAGGTTGATAGCTTTTACACTGGGACCTGGCCTTAATTCTGCGTACCTCTCCTATCACCCCCTGACACACACACCCAAAAAAACATTGCTGTTGAGTAGATTCCAACTCATGGTAACCTCACATGAGTTAGAGTAGAACTGAGCTCCCCAGGGTTTTCTTGGCTATAATCTTTACAGAAGCAGATCACCAAGCTTGTCTTTCATGGCACTGCTAGGTAGGGTTTGATCTGCCAACCTTTCTGTCAGCAGCCAAGTGCAAACAATTTGTGCCACCCAGGGAGCTTCTCTTCCTGTCCCATGTCCGTTCCAAAAGCAGCCAAGGTTCATTCTCCAGGACCCTTGAGTTCTCAGTCCCACTGCTGCCACTGCCACCCCTAATGCTAGTGATGAACTGCAGCCAGATTCTAAGTAGGACAGATACTCAGAACATACATTCATGGAGCTCATTAAAGGCCTGGGGCCAGAAATTGTAACTGTCGCCAGTTTGCTACATGACTTTATGACAAGTCTCAATCTGTTTCCCTTTTCTCTGAGAAATGTGAACTAATTAATTCTTCATATTACTTGGAAGAATAACTTTAAGTGGTAGTTAAAACCTTCAGTAGATGTGTGAATTTTAACACAAAGATGTTGGCAGGGACTTTTTGTTCCAGGTGTATCAAATCTCATTGCAGTCAACATAATTAAAACCAGGGCCTCAAATAGTTCCCCCACCCCCACCCCTGTTCAGTTATGGCCAATGAAACATAACTGGAATGAACTCAAATTTATAAAATGTGAGTGTACAGGAATGATAACTGGAACAGGAAAAATTATGGGTCATTACCCTGCCAGGAACTTAGTCTTCCTCTTAGAAAATAAGGGTAACATGCACGTTGCAAAGCAACCAAACCTCTTGACTGGCAGAGTTGGAAACAACGGTGCCTGGCTCAAAGATGGTGACTCTGAATTTGTATTGCTCTCCATAGTTCTGGCAATAATCCAATTGCCAGCATCAGCCTCCTGAAAGGGCTCACTATGCCTCTTCTGAGTCTCCCATTCCTGTTTCAATTATTGTTTTGGTACACCTACATTTTACAAATGCAGATCTGTTCTGACCTCACTTTGTTGGCCGTGACTGAGCTGGTTCAAAACCCTGATTACAACAAAAAATAATCCAAAGCTCCTACCAGGGCCCACTTATTTCCAGCCATATTTAATATGCCAGTAAAATCAAAGATCTTATTGTCCCTTGGAACTCTTTTATATTGAATTTGACCTATTAAAACATTGAGGAAAAAAAAAAACCTTCAGTTAAGCATTGACTAACTTTTTCTAAATTTTCTCATCAACAACTAATTATGCAGCATTTTAAAAAGTTTAATACCAAGATCTCATTTTTTAAATACCATAAGCATAATTTTTTTTTTTTAATTTCCATATCATCTCTTTGCTCATCTGACTCTAATCTCCCCAACTTCTCCCTGCCCCACATCTTCTATCTTGATACCTGCCACCAAAGTGGCATCTTTGGGCTTGACCCCAAGGACATCTCTTTACTCTTTGTTCTGGTTTTGGTCAGCTTAAAAGTTCCTGCTGAGACTGGTCAACATTACAGTCTATGATGGAGCCCTCAAGACAGAACAATTCAGATACTCTTTATACACATAAACACACACGACTTTCTCCTTCGTTTAGAGATTAAGTCTCTGCCTTGGACACCTGGACCTTTAAGGGTAGCTCTAGTGCTTTCCAACAGGGCCCAAGAGGGAGGAAGATGCAGGATGAGGGTTATGAAATGTTCTCCAGTGGTGGTGTGATGATTGAGCACTCAGCTGCTAATGAAAAGGTTGATTTAAACACACACAGCATGAGAGAAAGACTGGTGATCGGCTTCTGTGAAGATTATAGCCAAGAAAACCCTATGGGGCAGTTCTACTCTGTCACATGGGGACAGCATGAATTGAAATTGACTCAACAGCACCTAACCCAAAAAAAAACAAAAAAAAAAAAACCCAGAAATGACAAGCAAAAGTCTCCAGTTCTCAGGCTTATCCCAAATATGGTCTGGTCCCCTGGGATACTCCACTCTGATCTCATCTCTCCATTTGGTCCTCCATCAATATATACAATCCATTTTCAAGAGAAGTCTTCTAAGAGGCTCTCCTCCAAAGAGAGATGTACATTTACAGAGGGGAAGGACAAGGTCCACCTCCTTCTACCAACATTCTATGTTCTGGTCTGTGGGCTCAGAAAACTTGAACAGAAAAAGGTATGGACTTGGAAAAGTAGCATAGATCTTTTTTTCTGAATTTTTTTCAAAAGTGCATAACTCACTCCTCAAGACTGTCAAAGTCATGAAAAATAAGGATAGACTGAGAAACTTTCAGACCAGAGGGGCCTGGGGAGATATGACAACTAAACGCAATGGCGGATGCTAGAACTGAAAGAGGACAGTAGTGGAAAATCTGGTGAAATCCAAATAAAGTTTGGAATTTAGTTAATTAATTAGGTAATTCAGTAATACAAGTTTCTTAGTTTTGACAACATTCTATGGTAACGTAAGATGTTAACAAAGGGGATAGCTGGGTAAGGGTTATATGAGAATTCTCTGTACTATCTTTGCAACTTTTCTGGAAACCTAAAACTATTCCAAAGTTTTTTTTTATAAAAAAAAAAAAAAAGGAAAGAAAAGAATCATCTGTAAAAACTTAAGTCCATGACTCTATAATATATCAGAAAATCTTTATAGCAATAACAGCAACAGTGGAATATGTTACTGTTGTTAGGTACCATCGAGTCAGCTCTGACTCATAGCTATCCTGTGAACAACAGAACTAAACACGATTCTGTGCCATCTTCACAGCTGCTGCCATACTTGAGCCCATCATTGCAGACACTGTGTCAATCCATCTAGTTGAAGGTCTTCCCCTTTTACACTGACCCTCCACTTTACCAAGCATGATAGCCTTCTCGAGGGGATGACCCCTTCTGACAACATGACCAAAGTAGGTGAGACAAAGTCTAGCAATTCTTGCTTCAAAGGCGTATTCTGGCTGTGCTTCTCCCAGGACAGATTTGTTCATTCTTCTGGCAGTCTGTGGTATTTTCAGTATTCTTTGCCAACACCACAATTCAAAGGCATCAACTCTTCTTCAGTCTTCCTTATTCATTGTCCAGCTTTCACATTCACATGAGGAGACTGAAAATACCATAGCTTGGGTTAGGCACACCTTAGTCTTCAAAGAGACATCATGGCCTTCAACACTTTACAGTGTTCTTTTGCAGCAGATCTGCAAGGGACATATAGCAAGTGTTTATGATGTGCTAGGCTCTAAGCCAACATTTGCCTGGCAATACATATTGAATCCTCTCAATTCTATGACACTGAGGTCTGGTGGTGCAGTGCCTAAGGCATTTGACTGCTAACCAGAAGGCTGGTGGCTCAAACCCACCAGCCACTCCTTGGAAGGAAGATTGGGCAATCTACTTTCGTAGAGATACTGCCTCAGAAACCCAAGGAGGACTCGGTGTGAGTTTAATCAATTCTATGGCAGTGAGTTTGGTTTGGTTTTGGTTTGATACTAATTGCATCCTCATTTCTTAGATGAGAGAACTGTAGCTTAGAGAGGTGAAGTAACTAGACCAAGGTCACAGAGTTGGTGGTGAGTAGAGATAGAATTCAGAGACCTAGAAAGAATTAACACCAAAGGCTATTTCTTACTCACCATGCCACAGCAGCTACCGCCCCACTGTTTTGCCCCTTCACAAGAAGGGAGACATATTTCCTTGAACAGTAACTCAAATAGGTAAGATAACATCTAATGAAAGTAAAATGTTTAGGGCTCTCATTTAGAAAGACAAAGATTGAGAGATAGATTGTTTTTTTCTTCTCCTTTCCAGATTATCACAATTTATATTCTGTTTTAAATTACAAAAAGTAATAACTGAACATGTTAAAACCATAGAGAAGGATATAAAATGAAAATCAAAACCCTTCCTGTACAACCAATTTCTAGTTCCAATGTTCAGAGTAATAAGAAGGGGTATTTTAAACCCTGAACTCTATAAAAATCAGAGTTCATGTACGGAGTGAATATAGATTTCTTCATCAAATCCTTGAATAGGAAAAGGTTGATAGCTCTTGGAACTTCATAGAAGTAATTTTAGAAAGAAACAAAACTCACACCCTACTTAGCAAAAAACGAACTCCTGAAACTCTCTACCTGGGGACCTGGCATGAACAGAAAAGGTAAATGGATTCAGGAAAGTTTAAGATGAATTCTTGGCTGATGATTCCTAACAGGCTTTTGAGAGAAGCTGGGAAGGTTTAAGCAGCATTCTGATGTTTAAAAATCAACACAAAGTAGGTCAGACAGGCCCTCCCTGGGAGTCAGTATAGTTCAGTGAAGAAATAATGAAGCTTTTTATGAGTTAGGAATGTTTTCAGTTGCAAGTAACAGAAAACCTAACAACCAGTGGCACAACCACCTTAAGAGCATTTATTCTTAACTTTCAAGAAGCCTGGAGATGGACAATCTCAGGATTTACTCAGGGACTGCCTGAGAGCATGAAGGTCACAGGTTTTTCCATTCATCTGCTTTTTGTTCAAACACTTTTCACCTCATGAGCACAGGATAGCTGCTACAACTCCAGGCATCAGAACCTCAATCTAGAAAAGCATGTATGGAAATAAAAGCTTTCCCTTCATAAAGGCCTGTTGATCTGAGAAGATCACAGAAGTGCACAATAGACTTCTCCTTAGGTCTCAATGGCCAAAGTAAGTTTGGCCTCCTAATTAAAAAAGAGTCTGTAAAAGGGAGACCACTATAAGACAGGAAGTGAGATGGCACAATTGACTTAGGCTGGGCACACTCAATCCTTACAAAATCAGTGTTTGCTTACAAGGTAGTAGCGAAAGGGTGAACTATCAGGTAGCTGTTGGGTAGGCAGATAACAGTGTCTACTATAACTCTGAGTATAAAAAAAAACTAAACTCACCGCCATGGAGTTGGATCCGACCCACAGAGACCCCTCCTTTTGTTTTCAAGGTGGTATCACTATGGAAGTAGATTGCCCAACCTTCCTTCCAAGGAGTGGCTGGTGGGTTTGAACCTCCAGTCCTTGGTTAGCCTCAAGTGCCTTAGGCACTGCAACACCAGAGCTCCCCTGAGTAGAAAGAACTGTTACAATTCTGTTTCTGCTACTTACTTGTGACTATGAGCAAGATGTTAGTTCCTCATCTGTAAAATGGGAATAATAACTAATACAATATTAGTTCCCCTTCCAATCTCCCCAACTCTGAAATTCTAAATCACGAACTCTCCTCAGAAAGGACCTTTGTTTCTCACACAAATGCAAACATACAGGAACATACAGTGTATACACATCTAAAATGTAGTTACCTTAAAATATTTTCTGGTGTTCTGCTATAGCTTTCAACCATTCAACAGTTTATTTCCTGGAAAAATAAATTACATTTATTACATTTTCCAGGCCCCTGGGACCCACAGCACCTTAATGAGTTTTAAATACACATATATACTCCCCGCCACAAAATGAAAGATCTGACACTCCTCTCTATTAGATTATAAATTTCCTAAAGGCAAAAATTCTATATAATCATTTCTGTGATCCCATAACTTATCAGAGGCCACTGCACACAGTGGCGATGAGTGCTTGTTGAATTAATGAATGAAAAACACCTTCGAGGAATCCATCTCATGATTCATTTATTTCACAAAAACTTTTCAAATATCAGAAATTAATTTGTGCTTCCTTCTGGAAGATGGGTCTCAGTATCTTTAAAGTTAATTAAGGATTAAATTATTTTCTTCTTTAAAGAGTTCTACTTTTAGGAAAGCCATTATTACTAATAAGTTTTTTCCATATATTAAGAAGTTTTATTTTTAAAAGTATCAAGAAAAGTTGAAATAGTTAACAAATAGTATGAAACAACAACTGATTAGGAAGGGCCGAACCAAACCAAACCAAACTCATTGCTGACGAGTCAGATCCAACTCCTAGCGACTCCTCCTTGGGTTTCCGAGGCGGTATCACTATGGAAGTAGATTGCCCAACCTTCCTTCCAAGGAGTGGCTGGTGGATTAGGAAGGTAGGGGGGAAGAAAGAAATAAAGTTCATCGATTTTTATGACTTACTGAGCTCTGATGGCATAGTGTCTAAGGCATTTGACTGCTAACCAGGAGGCTAGCGGTTCAAACTCACCAGCTACTCCTTGGAAGGAAGATTGGGCAATCTACTTTCATAGAGATGCCACCTTAGAAACCCAAGGAGGGTTATGAGTCAAATCAACTCGATGGCAGTGAGTTTGGTTTTTTTTTTTTTCTTCCCAAAAAATTTTAGTTGGATCAAAGATTTACATGCCAAGAAAAAAGAAAACAAGGGTGATTTACAAACAAACAAACTTAACATATGGAAGAGTTTCTAAGTATGTCCAGAAGCAATACAGGGAAAAATTCATAAAACTTTCATTAAAATACTTTTTCAGATGTTGTATGAAAATATATATGTGTGTGTGTGTGTCTGTGTGTGTGTCAAATGACAATTGATAAATGGGAAATTTTGATAATAAAGATCCATTTTCTTTTATATAGAAAGAGATCCTTCAATCAATAAGATGCAGATAAATAATACAATAGAAAAATGGTCAAATTACATGAACAAGCAGTTCACAGAAAAAATGGTTAATACTTTGGAATAAGACTGGAAGCCTAATTTTAAGGAAATGCTAATTAAAATAATAATAAAATATATTCATTTCAAGATTGACAAAAGTTAAAAAGTTTGATTCTACATGTTTGATTATGATCATGTGTGCAACCAGGCACTCTCATACACTATTACTAGAGTTTAAATTACTTTAACCTTTTTGAAGAACAATTTGGCAACATCTTTTAAACTTAAATTCCCTTACCACTTAATCCAAAAAAATTCACCTCTAGGTGGAATTTATCCCAAAAATATAGAACATAGAATTGGCATAGTGCCTAAGGCATTTGACTGCTAACCAGAACGCTGCAGTTCAAACCCACCAGCCACTACTTGGAAGGAAGACTGGGCAATCTACTTCTATAGAGATACTGCCTCAGAAACCCAAGGAGGGGTCGCTAAGAGTTGGATCTGATTGGACGGCAGTGAGTTTGTTTTTTGGTTTTGGTTTAGAATATAGATTTAGGATAATTATTATAATATTGTTTATAATAGGAGCTCTGGTGCCATCGTGGATAAGGCATTTGGCTGCTAACCAGAAGGTCAGCAGTTCAAATCCACCAGCTGCTCTGCAGAAAGAAAATGGGGTGATCTACTAAAGCTTTACAGCCTCGGAAACCCAATGGGGGTTGTTATGAGTCGGAATGGACTTGATGGCAGTGAGGTTTTTTTTGTCTGTTTATTATTTAGGGTAAAACAAATGCAACCTAAATATTTGTTAACATGATTCAGTTAAATACTTCAGCACATGTGCATAACAGAGTACTATGAAGCATTTTTTTTATATGAGTAAATTTAGATTTATTGATATGGAAAATGTCCAAAATGTGCTAAGTGGAAATAGCAAGTTGCAAAATATCTATATATATCTATATGCTCTTGAAGTTGTAAAGGACTTCATAGCTTCACAGTACTCGGTTCTACAATCAACACGAATGGAAGCAGCAGTCAAGCCATCAGACGACATATCACATTGGGCAAATCTGATGCAAAAGACATCTTTCAAGTGCTGAAGAGCAAAGATGTCTCCTTAAAGACCAAGGTGCATCTAACCCAAGGTATGGTATTTTAATTGCCTCTTATGCATGTGAGAGCTGGACAACAAATAAGAAAGATGGAAGAAGAGTTGATGTTTTTGAGTTGTGGTGTTGGTGAAGAATACCGAAAGTACCATGGACTGCTAAAAGAACTAACAAATCTGTCCTGGAAGAAGTGCAGCCAGAATGCTCCTTGGAAATGAGAATGGCCAAACTTCGTCTCACCTACTTTAGTCATGTTGTCAGAAGGAACAATTCGTTGGAGAAGGATATCATGTTTGGTAAAGTGGAGGGTCAATGAAAAAGGGGAAGCCGCTCAACAAGGTAGACTGACACAGTGAATGTAACGACGGGCTCAGGTATAGCAAGGATGGTGAGGATGGCACAGGACTGGGCAGCATTTTGTTCTGTTGTACACAGGGTCACTATGAGTCAGATCTGACTCGACAGCACCTAACAACAACAATAACATATGCTCTTGTGTGTGTGTGTGTGTGTGTACCAAACCAGTCTCCATCAAGTTAATTGTGACTATGTACTAAGTAAAATTAGCAAATTGCAAAACACTATGTCTAATATGCTCTCACGTGTGTGTCTATGTATGAGAGTGTGTACAATGAAACCAGCTGCCATCAAGTTGATCCTGACTTATGGTAACCCTATGTGTTTCAGAATAGAACTGTACTCCATCATCATGGCTGTGACCTTGTGGAAGCAGCTCACCAGGTCTTTCTTCTGAAGTGCCTCCAGGTGGATGTGAACTGCTAACCTTTTGGTTAATAATCATGAGCTTAAACATCTGTGACACCGACGGATGGATACACACACACAGAGATAAAGATATACATGTGTGTGCTTATATATGCATCAAACATTTCAAGGATACACGAAATGCTCTTAACTGTAGTTATGGCTGGAAAGGATTTTCTCTACTGTGATTATGTATTTCTTTACTACTACTAATAAAATAATTCAAGTATAAAAAGCCCCATGCTGCTTCCTCTGAAATTCTTCAAATGGGAAAATCCAGATCAAAATATTAGAACTTGAGGCGGGGCAAGATGGCGGACTAGGCAGAAGGATTGCACAAGACCCTCTTCAACAAAGAAAAGGGAAACCAATTAACACAGACACAGAAGATAATCTTGGACCCCTGAGCCTTGAAGGAAAGGATGC
>NW_006921643.1:9347108-9385960 GCF_000298275.1 Orycteropus afer afer | reverse complement strand
TAAATTTTGGTCAATGACATGAGACAAAGTATATGTGAACTGCTGTATGAAAAGTGAATTTACTCTGTAAATCTTCACCCAAATCCTAAAAAAAAAAAAAATTAGAACTTATCACTTCCTCTTAAGACTTGGCTTTTGGAGAAATAGGGAAATGCCCCACCTATAAGAATAGGAGCATTTTGAATGAATCTGACAAAGTTTGGTTCTGAATAGAACATTCTAAACTGCCCAATTTTGCATCTGGAAGCACTAAAGGGCTGAGTAGCTGAGACTAGATTCCTGCCTGCACCTATTACTTCCAATTTGCCTGCTCCTGCCAACCCAGGCCTTCCAGGCCACACTAGGTAAGAAAAGTAGCAAGACTCAATTCTCTAATCTCTTCCTGACCTTAACGAAATACCAGCTCCACAGGGATAGGAGAAGAGGCTGGGTGGGGAAGGCCCCTTGAGAAAGACATCAAACAGGATGGAAGCCCCTCTGACCTCTGGGTCACAAGCCACTTTGAACAAACGTTCCCTTTCCCTGCATGGAGCCCACCCTTGGTGATAGTAGTGGAAATTAGTTGGAGTAGTTTAAGAAATCACCCCTGCCTCAGGGCTGGGGCTGGGACTGCCTCCCCCCAACCCACCCACCCGCAGGAAAGGAGCGATTAAGGGCAAGTAGGAGGAGTGAGGCTTCCTCAGGAAAGAGCACATTTGGAATCCAGGCAGGAAGGGGGCAGGAAGCTGCTCTCATAAAACAATCTGACAATTGTGTGTCAGTCTAGAGTAAGGCTCTGGAAATTACGGGGCTGCTGGGCTTCACTCCCAGGCTCTCCCCTGGCAATTTCCTCAGGGCTGCAATGAGCTGCAAAAGGAAATTATATTTGGGGCCAGGTGTTTGTTCCTCCACATTTGGTTTCAACTTGGGACTGAGAATTTTACGCTCTCATGCTGAGGAAAACCATGGCCTTTGTAAACCATGGTTGCTCACCAGTACATGCTACACAGGCACATTGGTGCTGTGGGAAGCACCCACAAGCCAGGTCCTTCACCTACATTATCTCACAACAACCCGACCTAGGATACAGAGGCCTTAAGAGGGTCCAAGGAACCCTGTTGGCGCAGTGATTAAGCACTCAGCTGCTAAGATTCAAACCTACCAGATGTTTCCTGGGAGAAAAGACCTGACAATTTGCTCATATAAAGATTTTGGTCTAGGAAACTCTTATGAGACAGTTCTACTCTGTCCTACAAGGTCACTATGAATCAAATTTACTCAACAGCACACAACGAACAACAAGACAGGTTCAATAACTCACCAAAAACAAAGACCTAGGGGTGGCCACATGAGAACTTGAACCCAGGCCTTCGGTCTTCAGAGCTGCAGGCTCAAAACCTGACTGAAAGTATGAGCTTTTCAGAAGAGCAATCAGAACCATTATTTTACATATGCATCTAGAGCTCTAAGTAGACTTTACTCAAACATAGGGGATGCCGTCTCCTTGTCCATGTTTCACTGATTTGTACCTATTAAGTATGTATCTACTATGTGACCGGTATAATTAAACCAAAACCAAACCAAACTCACTGCCATTGAGTCAATTCTGATTCTTAGTGACCCCCTTTTGGGTTTCTGAGGCAGTAAATCTTTACAGAAGTAGATTGTCCAGTCTTCCTTCCACAGAGTGGCTAGTGGGTTTGAACCGCCAACCTCCTGGTTAGCAGTTAAATGCCTTAGGCATTCACCACACCACCAGAGTACCTTAATTCTAACTTGCTCTTTTAGAAGCTCCCCAGCAGTATCAACGGGAATCCAGGGTAACAATCAAGCATCTTGACTCCAATAGCTAGCTGTGTGACCTTGGACAAGTTGCTTAACATTTCTGAGCCTCTTCTGTGGGGTGAGACTATCATGAGGATTAAGTGAAACAACATGCTGGGCTTTGAGCATGCTGCCTGGCACACAGTATGCGTCAGTATGTCCTGGCTATGACCTTGGAAATCTGTGCTATGTGCTTTGTGAGAGTGAGTCAATCCTGTTCTCAAAGCCTTTTCTAAAAACCAAGCACTTCCAAGACATCAAAAATGCTGTGCCTCCCCCTAGTCCAATTTATGAAGCCCCAAATCACATTTATCTTTATGCAATGAACTAAACTATGCCTGGTAAACACGATTATTTCCTAGTTGCTAAATTATTGCACATTTATTAATTACTTGCTAATGCTCTGGTAGCGTAGTGCCTAAGGCATTTGACTGCTAACCTGAAGGCTGGCAGTTCAAACCCACCAGCCACTCCTTGGCAGGAAGGTTGGGCAATCTACTTCTGTAGTGATACCACATTAGAAACCCAAAGAGGGGTCACTATGAGTCAGATCCAACTTGATGGCAGTGAGTTTTTTTTTTTTTTTTTTTTTTTTAATACTACAGCAAACAATATACTCAGTGGACAAGAACAAGGTCTCTAGAGTTAGGCTTCTAGGTTTAGATCCCACTCCTACTTAACATCTTTAAAACTTATTATCTTCATCTGTGACAATAGGGATAATAATGATAACACTTATCCCAGCAGGCCATTTTGAACACCAAATGAAACAATGTAAAATTACTACGTGCTTGGCTTCACTAAGTGATTGTTACAATCATTACAATTTATTATTAGTGTTGCATTGAAAACGGAATGATCAAAACAGATATAATTCTTGTCCTATGAGAAATGCCCAGTCTTCATTATGTAGACAGAATTATATAAGTAGTAGTAGCACATGCCCACTGAAGGAAAAGTTTGGTTGAAATGGAAAGGAATGCTGAGTAGAGTTGAGAAAGTTAAAATGCTTCAGTTTGCTACAATTGTCATTAGCAAATAAAAGGACAAGTGAAGAAAAAAGAAAATTCAGAAGGCAGTCATAGGGGGCTCTTGGAGGCTTAAGATTTGCAATTCTGTGTTAACTGGCTCAATAAAAGAACTTCCCAGTACATCACTTTCCAGAGAGCTTTTCTCAGGATGAGGACCTACCTCCATCCTCTGGGCAACTCCTTTTCCAGCATTTGCCAATTGATGAAGAGACTGCTAGGTAGCAAACATCAATCACCTCACTGCTCTAGGATTGCTGCTTTAGCCAGAGTACCTTCAGCACTTGTCTTGCTTTGCAATGATTTTTAATTATATTTCATGTGCCTATATATATATATTTTTTTTTTCTTTCACATCTCTACCCAGTGTCCTGCATTTGAGAATACTCAAGTTCTTACTCTGCATAAATACTCTCCTATGTTATTCCTTTGGGTTTGCAAATTGTCCAGTGTAACATTCAAATGGAAATAGAAGGGGCCAGGAGGGGGCAGTGATGGGGTAGAGCTTGTTTGAAAATGGAAAATGCTTATATTTATCCTAGATGACTTCAAGACAAATTAAAAAAACATTTGGATTTAGCCCAGGAGAGGGTGCTAACACCTACCAAGACAGCCTCTCTAAGAATGCCCAGGAGGCCTGTCCCTTGAAGTAAGGCCAGAGCTAGGACTCCTGTGTGGCCCTTTTGCCATCACAGAGGAAATATCCCAACTCCATTAGTCCCTCCTTTGATACAAAGAGCTCTTCTTCTAAATCAGATAGACAGCATGCAGGAGTCTAGGGAGCATGAAAATAACAGCAGAGCAGATGCAAACAGGGCACAAAGATGTATAGCTTCAAAGCAAAGGTTCTTATTCTGTTCTAATCATTTATACAAAGCAGCTTTCCAGGCATTGGGGATAATGTGGAAAGAAAGAAAGAAAAAAAAAAAACTCTAGCACCATCACTCCTGATAAATACCCTATGTCTGATTTTAATTGATTCTAAGAAGGGAAGTGCTAAATATGGGGGTGAGTGGTTAGAGATCACAGGATGTCAAAAGGAGTCCTAAATTTGGACCTTCTCTCTGTCCTCACATAAGCTATCCTTCTATTTCCAACAATATTCAATGTTCTTTTCTCTTTGTGGTGGAATAACTTCTCTAGAGCCTGGAGTCTGGAAGACTGAACTTTATATTCCTAGTCACGTCACTGATCCTGCCCTCTAAAGATCTTAGGCTAGTTCCTTTACTTCTTGAGAGCTTAATATACCTCTACTTTAAATAGGAATAGTCTCTAGAATCTTTTCAGCAATAAAATGAAATGCTTTGCCCAGAATCCACTTGAAACAATATGCAGCATTATGTTAAAACACATAACTCACCGGCTTCTCCTGGGTCTTTTACCAAGTCAAGTGTGGTGCTTTCTCTGAAAAGAAACCCAAATGAAAGTAGTAAGTGAATAGGAAATAAATTTAATGTCAAATTGTGGCTCCTAATGGGAATCTAGGAGCTCTGGTAGCGTAGTGCCTATGGCACTTGACTGCTAACCAGAGGGCCAGCAGTTCAAACCCACCAGCCACTCCTCAGAAGGAAGGTTGAGCAATCTACTTCCGTAGTGATACCGCCTCGGAAACCCAAGGAGGGGTCACTATGAGTCGGGTCCGACTCAATGGCAAATAACAACAACAACACAACACAACAATGGGAATCTGAGTCTAAAAACCTGCCTTGATATAGTGGGTGGGAATATAAATGTAGAGACCACTACTCAGGCACTATACCGTTTCTTCTAGCAAATCCAATATATACCTGCTGGTACATTGGTACATGTGCACAGGAATCTGTTGCAGCAACGTTTATAATAGCAAGCTCTGGAAACAAATGTCCATTAACAGGGTTAAATAAACGACAGTACCAGAACCAAACTCACGGCCATCAAGTTGGAGCCAACTCATAGCAATCTCTCCTTGGGTTTCTGAGGCGGTATCACTACAGAAGTAGATTGCCCAGTCTTCCTTCCAAGGAGTGGCTGGTGGGTTTGAACCACCAGCCTTCTGGTTAGCAGTCAAGTGCCTTAGGCACTATGCCACCAGAGCTCCCAAATGTCAGTAAAGCTACTGTCAAATGGAGTACTACTATGCAGCCAATAAGAATGACTGAAGTCAATGTGTATTTGTTGTTCTGGAAAGGTGTTTAGAAGTATTATTCAATGGAAAAGGCAACATCTGTTAAAGTGTGTATAGTATGTGCCATTTATTATATATACATTTACATATCTGTATTTATCTTCTGTATACAGATACATGGGAGCTCAGGTAGCTTAGTGCCTAAGGCACTTGACTGCTAACCAGAAGGCTGATGGTCCAAACCCACCAGCCACTCCTTGGAGGGAAGATTGGGCAATCTACTTCCGTAGTGATACTGCCTCAGAACCCAAGGAGGGGTCGCTATGAGTCGGACCTGACTTGATGGCAGTGAGTTTGGTTTTTGGCATACGGATACATATCTTTATCTTCTATATATATAGAGGTGTTTTGTTTTGTTTTTTAAAGAGGACCTCTATGTACATGAAAAATTTCTGGAAGTATATCCTAGAAGCATTCAACATCGTGACTTTCAGGTTGTGGAACTAGGGGCATAGGGAAGTTTTTCCTGTACATACTCTGTACTGTTTGAAGTTTTTACATATGTTATTTCTGTAATAATAAAAACCAGCCTCAAGGAGTGGTCAAAACTGAAAAACTAAACCCACTGACCTCGAGTTAATTCTCACTCACAGCAACCCCCACTGTGTTTTCAAGGGGGTATATCTTTATGGAAGTAGATTGCCTCATCGTCCTTCCATGGAGCAGCTGGTGGGTTTGAACCTCCAACCTTCTGGTTAGCAGTCAGATGTCTAGGCATTGTGTTACCAGAGCTCCTTCAAGGAGTGGTAAACGCATGCCATGGAGTTGGATCCAACTCATAGTGACCCTTCCTTGAGTAGGTGCTATAAAAAAAGAGTAGAGTGTGCTGTTCCTTCTCTCTCGTTATCCTATTAAGGAAATCTCCCACCTCATGGCCCAAGATGGCAGTATCTGTGTTTTAGAAAGCAAGATGGAGGAAGGCATAAAGAAAAATGGATGAACTATATACACATAGTGCTTCTTAAGTGGGATTTCTAGATGCTGCCACTAGATTCCTTGACCAAACATGCCCTGGCCAGAACTCAGCTGTAAGGGATGCTGGTAAATGTAGTCTTTTATGCCCAGATTAAAATTGGGGGTTTTATGTTATTACCATGAAGGGAAAGCTGAATACTGGGAGATAAGTTGTGTTTTCTGTAACACTGATCTAACCTAGTTTTTTCCCAAAACTTACTTTTCAAAGATAAATTTATCATCTCACCGAATGGCAACGGTATGGAGAAGTATTGTGCTTTGCTATACTTACCTCTATGAGTTAAGGGAAACATTTAGAGAAAAGTTTTGATAAAATGTTAATGTTTAAAGAATGGTAAGACCTCCTGGGACGTCATTCATCTAGGTTTCTCCCATCTTTGCTGCCAGCTCTAGAATTTTGAACATAATGGATGGGATATACTAACTACTGGGGATAAGAACCATGTCATTCCCACAATGGTCCCTCAATAAACATCAATGGAATAGTAGAACTGGCCTGTGATGTCATTCAGATGATTTCCTGTGAAGAGACAATATACACAGGAATAGAATACTGTTTATATTATGGAAAAGACCCACGGGGTGTCAGATTTAGGTTCAAGGAAAAAGGAATTCGACAGTTAATTATACTGGAACCCTAGGTACTAAAGGTGCTAGAGCTAACAGTCATAAAGGAATTTGGGTTTCACAGAATCCCAAGGTTAAGAAGAAGTAAATCCTGTTTTGCAGCAGACATGTGGCCAGCTCGCTGGCTGTTCTTGCATGCCACCCATCTTCAGAATGACCAGAGATGCCTTGTTACTTAAACCTGCACCGGTGGGGGCCATGAAGCATACCTGCCTAGCTATACCTATCATTATGACCAGGTCCCCCAAGACACAGGATGGCCCTCCACTAGGAATAAGAATGAGAGTTCTTTTATGCCTTCTAGTTTTTATGTTCTAGTTAGCAATAAAAGCTAAATGTTTAAATCCTAACATTACCCTCCAATTTGTGACCTTACATCTTGTTAAAAACAAGTAACTTTGTTGTTCTTTCATCAACAAATAACATAAGGACATAGAGATAAAGGAAAAGAACATTAACTTGAAGACAACAGACTAAACACAGCCCCTGCTGATTACTCAGGGAGGAGGCATCTCAAAGGTGGTTGACAGATTCCCTAGTAACCATTTAAGAGAATTGCTCCAGACTTTTGGTTTTATACTCACTTAGCTTCAGCATCTAAATAGCTTGACACTGACACCATGACTGACCCCATCTTCTTGGGCCACTTGGCTAGTCAGGGCTAAGGGGTCATCATGAGAGTGAGGATCACAAGTCTGGACTTCACCTTCATATATGCAACTGCCTCCTGGCCTCTTCCTTGCAGGTTATATAAAGGCTCTCATGCTTATAGCATGGCCTGGAGTCAACTCTTGAGCTTTCCCTAAACACGTTTCTCCCAGAGTTTTCCCCATTCTAGTAAATGACTGTTGCTCTGCAAAGGGGTCCATGCGAAAGTCCCAGAGTCATCGCTTCCTCTTTCTCTTACATCCCAGTTCCTTTTTATCAGCAAATCCTACTGGCCTTGACTTCAGCACATATCCAGAATCTAAGCATTTCTTATCACTTCCACTAGTCCAGGTCCCCATCCCTCTCACTTGGATTACTTTCAAAGCCTCCTAACTGGTCTCCTTGCTCTTCTCTTGTCACCCTCTACCTACCCCATTCTATTCACTACACAGCTGCCAGAGGGAGGCTTTGAAGCCCTAAGCAGTCCATGATACTCCATAGTTTGGGCCCTCCAAGATCTTCCTCCCTCTGGGACCTCACCTCCTGTACCTGCCCCTCTGCTCTGCTCACTTTGCTCACACTGGCCTCTCTGGTCCTCCACAAACGAAGCAAGCAAAGCCCTTGTAATACTATGTCTTTTCTCATAACTAAAGTATTATTAATTTTATCATAACCATTATGTATTATCATCTAATTAGAAAAGGGAAAAACCATTTATTGAGCACTTACTGTGTCTAAGAACTACAGTTCTAGGAATATAGAGACAAGATAAGCAAAGTCCCTGTTTTCATGGTGCTTATGGTGGCCCTGGGAGCTCTGGTAGAGTAGTGCCTAAGGCATTTGACTGCTAACCAGAAGGCTGGAGGTTCAAACCCACCAGCCACTCCTTGGAGGGCAATCTACTTCTGTAGTGATACTGCCTTGGAAACCCAAGGAGGGTCCTATGAACCAGCTCTGACTCGAGGGCACATAACAACACTCTGTCACATGGGATCGCTTTGAGTCAAAGTAGACTCAACAGCACCCCACAACAAAAACATTACAGAAGGAACATGAGGGTAGAGGTGGAAATTGAAGAGGCTAGGAAGAATACTATAAATCAGCAAACAAGCAAAAGAACAAGATAGTTTCAAATTGTTCTTAATAGAATAGATTTTCCAGAAAGCTTACTGAAAGTTACCAATAAAAATACAGTTGTTTTGTGCATGGGGACTTACTTATAAATCTTTCTCCACCTCCCTTCCCCAAATTCTACATACCAAATAAAATACATATTTGTATTCAGTATACATTAAATTAATGCAAACTACTCATCTTAGAGCACTCACTTTATAATGTCTTATAAATGATGAGCTACAATATGCCAAAGACAACATTCCTTGTATATCGTTCGAGCAATTGATATCGCACCCTGCTGTGAGCCCAGAAGATAGATGTTCATTAAAAATACGTTGATGATTTCTCACAGATCTTCCAAAGTGCACGTCTGTGATTCTTTCTGATCAAGCATTCAATCTCTGTGGATATTGCAGCGCATTGCTGGGAAGTCACATGATTGTATTTGAGTTGAGTTGGTGAAAATTCCATATGGAGTCCTCCATTCACAAAACTGAATGAAAATACAGAACCCCTTAAAATAAAAATAGATGCATTTAGGAATCACAAGGGAAATGTTACTTATTCCCTGAGCATTTGGCTCCTGTTATCCCTAGTGGTGGGAACCTACACTGTCATTCCAATATCCTGTAAACTTGGCAGGACTCTGTGTCCATTTGGAATTGTCATAGCCCCAATTTCAGTTTAGGGAGGAAGGAAGGAGTCATTGCACTCCACCAAAGAATCCTCCAGCCAAATTCCAAGAAGCCAAAGCTTAAATATCAATATGCTCCCTAAGGAAAGAGATGGTTCCATCTAATGAGTTTACCTGGTTAACATTCCATAACCAGTTCTGGCAGGCTCTCTCTGCTGTCTTTCTTGGGTAAAAAGGTCTCTTGATGCAGAAAATTCTGGTTCCTACATTAGGTGGGTGTTTTTTTTTTTTTTGCAATTATATACAGATTTTTCATACTACATACCCTAGGCATTTCACCTTGAAAATTCCAGGATGTGAATAGTTTCGCTATTCAGTTCCCATTCCTGCATGTTTCCTGAATTAGGATGCAGAGACTGTAAGGAAGGCAGTCAGTGCCCTACTCTCCTCCAACTCTAATCCCCTGTTGTCATAGTCAGACAAAAGAGCCCAATCCTATTATGGTAAGAGTTACCCTCAGACAGGGTGAGAGGCAGGAGATGCCTCTAATGGGCTTTGAAGAAGCCTAGGTGAGAGGTGTGTTTGTTGTAGGGGGTGGAAAGAGGCGGGTTTGCTGAATACCAATCCAAGCCCTGAGTCTGTGGCGCTACTTTCCTCTCCACCTCCCCACCCTTTTGGTTTCCAAATAAGTGATTTGCGTGCAAACAGTTACAGTCCACAAACAAATAATTTCCTCTTCCTTGGGGGAAAGCAACAGGGAGGAGAAGAAGGAAGAAACACACACCTCTTCAGAAAACCAGGATTGTTTTAAGGCCTTCATAGTCTTCTCGCCTCTTCATTTGAGGGCTCTGTTCTCCTCCCTATTTGATATAAACATATAACAAAAATTAAAGATGTATTTGGGAGGAGGGGTGTAAAATTTTAAAGGACTTTTACATGTTTACTATAATAATAAAAATTATTATCCAAGGAATTGATGTCCAAACTCTTCTTGGGAAGTGAGAAAATATAACATACAAATTGTTTGCAAATGAAGTAAAGTTTTTAGTGAATATTAAACTTAAGAACCGAGTGAGTTGGCATAATGTCAGCTACTGCAGGCATTTAACTAGACATCAGGAGCTCTGGTAGCATAGTGGCTAAAGCACTTGACTGCTAACCAGAAGGCTGGCGGTTCAAACCCACCAGTCACTCCTCAGAAGGAAGGTTGGGCAATCCTACTTCCGTAGTGATACTGCCTCGGAAACCCAAGGAGGGGTCGCTATGAGTCGGGCCGACTCGATGGCACATAACAACAACAACAACAATACTAATGGCAGCTCTGGTGGGTTAGTGCCTAAGGCACTTGACTGCTAACCAGAAGGCTGGTGGTTTGAAACCACCAGCCACTCCTCGGAAGGAATGTAAGGCATCTACTTCTGTAGAGATACCACCTCAGAAATCCAAGGAGGGGTCACTATGATTCAGGTCTGACTGGACAGCACATAACAACAACATACTAATTTCAATTTTGTGGGCTGCTGTTCCTATTTTGAAAAATTTATTTCTATTTTGCTATCTCTATGTGTAGAGTCCTTGGGTGGTGCAAACAGTTAAGTATTTGGCTGCTAACTGAAAGGTTAGAGGTTCGACTCGCCCCAGAGGCACCTCAAAAGAAAAGCCTGGCAATCTGCTATCAAAAAGTCACAGCCTTGAAAAGCCTACGGAGCAGTTCTACACTGCACACTGCACTGACTTCAGTTCTACACTTAAGTCACCATGAGTTGGAACCAACTCGATGGAAACTGGTTATTTCTCTATGTTTTCTGTGTATAAAAACCCCCCAAACCCACTGCTATTGAGTCAATTCTGACTCAAAGCGACCCTACAGGGCAGAGTAGAACTGGGTTTCTTAGTAGATTAGGGTTTCTGAGGTTATCTATAATCTTTACGGAAACAGACTGCAATATCTTTCTCCTGTGGAGCAGCTGGTGGATTTGAACAACAGACCAACCTTTTGGTGAGCAGCCCAGCACTTTAAACGCTGTACCAACAAGGCTCCCGTCATATGTATATGATTAAAAATAAACGATATATGTAATGTTTTTTTTCAGAGTTAAATGTTACAAAGTCCCTTAAAACTCTGTGGGCCCTGAGCCCTGAGTCTAAAGAGTTTAACATAGTAGACTGGGAAGTAAACAGTCAATCCTCTCTAAAATAAATAAATAAATAAAGCTATTGCATGCCCAGGTTAGTGAATGGATTAACATGACCAGAAGCCAGTTCTATTGAAATTCCCTTGCCAACCTGAGGGCTATAGAAGAAGCCCTGGTTTTTACGCCCACTCCCCTAAGTCTTGCTGTAGGAAGCAGTAATCCAACCACAGAGGTTTATATTTCAGACCTACTTCTGGTCTCTTGGGACTCTCCCCCAGGCTGTCCTTCCTAAACCACTTGAATCTCATTTCTCCTTCTGCTGATTTTTTTTTTTCCAAGATGTTAACAATTTCTGTGGAACCATCTGGATGTTATTAAGAAAGTGTCCTGGGTCCTCTGAGGCAGCTGGCTGCGGCCTCTTGCCTTGTTTCCTGTGTCCTGGATGTCTAAGTTGACTTTCATAAGAAATTTGGAATATTAGCTTAAAAAAAGAAACAGTCAATATTTTTCAGGAGTTGAGCTCTTGCAGTTTAATTTACCCGGCTGGGACTTTGCATTTTGAGTCTCCATCTTTGTCCCAGTTTGGGGAAGGATGAAGCCCCTCAGTTTCAAAAATAGAAGGCATGCATGATCAGGGGTGAACCAGAAATTTGATCTTCCCACCCTCTCCAGTTAGCCTCACAAAATCTTCCTTATGTCATAGCTTCCGTTGCTGTTCGGCCATGCCCCACATCTCTAACACTTTCTCCAACTGAGACCCCAAATCTCTGCCCAAAAGTAGACACCAGGTAGTTCAGCTCTATCAGGCTCTCTCCTGTAATACTTGAAGGTAAATAAAACACACACACACACAAAGAGCCTGAACAAATGGCAAGGATTCCTTGGTTAAGATGATAATGTGATTAGGCCGGACAATGAGGAAACACCCAATAGTCCCATTTTCTAACCACCAGCCAGGAGCAGTTAGGCCCAAACAAGGAAACCCCTATGGATCAATTGTATTATTCTGATCCTGCAAATAGGGTTAAGACATTGGCCCATTCCAACCCACCTCTCTTGTTTATTAATAAAACAGTCAAGCTTCCTACCTGGCTTTGGGTTTTTGGCCTTCACTATTGACTTTGACCTTCCCCCTTACCAGTTGCAGAGGAGTTGATTCTGATTCATGGTTCAAGTTGATTCTGACTCATTGTTACCCCAGGAATTTAAGACCCTAGCCAATGCTATCAGGTCAGAGACTATGGCTAAGGGCACTATACCTATGAAGCACAAGCACAGAATGACTTTTCCAGAAGACCAACAGCCTGACCATCTGCCTCTGCTGCTGGTGGAACCAGGAGGAGTTTTGAGAGGGGCATAAAAACTCACTCTCCATTGAAGTTTCACTCAAAAAAGGAGGTAGGGTTGTACCTCAACACTCCTAGCTTCCTTGTCAAAAGCCACAGGAATCTGCCATCCTCTACCTGGTGCAAAACAGATCTCTAAGAAAAAGTTCCTCTCCGCAATCTTTTTATTTTGAAAAAATTCAAGCTACAAAAATGTTAAATAATAATAATAATGCAATGAGCTCTATATGCCCTTTACCTAGATCAACAGTTGTTAAAATATTGCCACATTTGCTTCATCCTATTAATGTTTTTCTGATCCGTGTGAAAGTTAATTACAGATATGACACTCCATCCATAAATAGTTCATCTTTAAATGCATCCCCAAGTATTTCCAGAGCTAGAGTATACTCCTATATAACCATGATACAATGATTACATGTAAGAATTTACACTGATAAAATATTATCTAATATTAAGTTCATTTTCAAATTCTCCAATTGTCCAAACCATGTCCTTTATAGCTTTTTTTTTTTTTTTAATTGGAATATAATTCACATTCCATAAAATTCACCCTTAAATTGTACAGTTTTAGTATATTCACAGCATGGAGCTGGGGAAAGACAATGAGGAGGGATGCTAATGAGTACGGGGCTTCCTCTTGTGGTGATTAATAAAAAGTTCTAGAATTAGAGGTGATGGCTGTGAATATACTAAACTGTGACTATACTAAAATTGTATCATGATGTTGCTTATAGGTTCAGTTGTGAGGATTTTTGTTTTCTTAACATGAAGGTGTAATCCATACTGAAGACTGTAGTCTCTGATTTTCATCAGTAAATGCTTCAAGTCATCTTCATTTTCAGCAAGCAAGGTTGTGTCATCTGAACATCACAAGCTGTTAATTAGTCTTCCTCCACTCCTAACGCTGTGTTCTTCTTCATATAGTCCAGATTCCTGGATTATTTGCTCAGTATACAGACCGAATAAGTATAGTGAAAGGATACAATCCTGACACACACCCTTCTTGATTTTAAACCATGCAGTATCCCCTTGTTCTGTTTGAATGATAGCCTCTTGGTCTATGTACCTCATAAACACAATCAAGTGTTCTGGAATTCCCATTCTTAACAATATTCTCTATAATTTGTTATAATCCACACAGTTGAATACCTTTGCATAGTCAATAAAATACAAGTAAACATCTTTCTGGTATTCTTTGCTTTCACCTAAGATCCATCTGACATCAGCAATGGTATTGCTCATTCCACGTCCTCTTCTGAATCCAGCTTGCATTTCTAGAAGTTCCTTGTTGGTGTACTGCTGAAAATCCGTTTTGAACTATGTTAGGCAAGATTTCACTTGTGTGTGATATTAATGATATTATTTGATAATTTCTGCACACTGTTGCAATACCTTTCTTTGGAATGGGCACAAATATGGATCTCTTCCAGTTGGTTGGCCAGGTAGCTGTCTTCCAAATTTCTTGGCATACAAGAGTGAGCACTTCCAGCACTGCATCTGTTTGTTGAAACATCTCAACTGGTGTTCCATCAATTCCTAGAGGCTTGTTTTTTGCCAATGCTTTCAGTGCAGCTTGGACATCTTCCTTCTATATCATTGGTTCTACCTCCTGAAATGGCTGAATGTCAACCAATTCTTTTTGATACAGTGACTCTGTGTACTCTTTTCATCTTCTTTTGATTCTTCCCATGTCATTCAATATTTTGCCCATAGACTCTTTCAATATCGCAATTTGAGGCTTGACTTTTTCCTTCAGTTCTTTCAGCTTGAGAAAAGCTGTGTTCTGCCCATTTGGTTTTCTGATTTCAGGACTCTGTACATTTCATTATAATACTTCACTCTCCCTTGTTGAGCCACCCTTTGAAATCTTCTGTTCAAATCTTTTACTTCATCATCTCTTCCATTCTACTTTAGCTACTCTATATTCAAGGCCAAGTTTCAGAGTCTCTTCTGACATCCATTTTGTCTTTTCTTTCTTCCCTGTCTTTGTAATGACCTTTTGCTTTCTTCATGTATGACGTCCTTGATGTCATCCCACAGCTTCAGTCACTGGTGTTCAATGTGTCAATTCTATTATTGAAATGGTCTCTACATTCAGGTAGAATATATTCAAGGTTGTATTTTGGCTCTCATGGACTTGTTCTTATTTTTTTCAGCTTCAACTTGCATAGGAAATTGCATAGGAACAACTGATGATCTATTCCATAGTCAGCCCCTGGCCTTGTTTTGACTAACGATTTTGAGTTTCTCCATCATATCTTCCAACAGATGTAGTCAATTTGATTCCTGTGTAGTCCATGTGATGAGATCAACATATATAGTTGCCACTGATGTTGTTGGAAAATAAGTATTTGCAATGAATAGGTTGTTGGTCTTGCAAAGTTCTATCATGTAACCTCCAGTGCTGTTCCTATCACCTAGGCCATATTCTCCAACTGCTATTTCCAAGTTTCACATTCTAATATCCAGTGATTATCAATGTAACTTGGTTGCATGTTTGGTCAATTTCAAACTGCAGAAGTTGGTAAAACTCTTTAACTTCTTCTTCCTTGGCTTCAGTGGTTGGTGCATAAATTTAAATAATAGTAGCATTAACTGATCTTCCTTTCAGGCATACGGATATTATCCTATACTGACTGCATTGTACTTCAGGATAGATCTTTAAATGTTCTTTTTGATGATAAACATGATGCCATTCCTCTTTAATTTGCCATTCGTGGCACAGTAGACCATATGATTAATTCAGAATGGCCAGTACCAGTCCATTTCAGCTTACTGCTAGCCCTGCTGGTATTTGAAATACCAATGGCAAAGCTTCCAGCATCATAGCAACATACAAGCCAGCATGGTACAACAAACCAACAGATGAGTGGTGGTAATGTCCACAATATATTCTGTGAAGAAGACATTACGTGATTTGCACATTGTGAACACCATATTAAAACCTTATGGGAGCCCTTTTCCAGTCTTCCTCTTTGCTGCTTCTGCTGCTGCTACTGCTGCTGAAGTTCAGGGCAGAGGTTGGAGAAATGGGCGGCAGAGGCAGTGGCAGAGCAGACCGAGGGGAAGTGAGCAAAGAGAGAGTGGAACACGCCCAGCTCCTCCTTCTCTTCTGTCTGCCTGAGCAGCAGGAGCAGCCCAGGCCCCACAGTCACCACTGCTACTCACCCGCTCACCAGACAAAGCCTAAGAACCTGCGTCCAGAGTGATGTCCTCTGCCTCACCTGCCTATATCCTACCTGTGGCCCAGTGCTGCAAGAGTGTGGGTTTGAGGTCTTTAAAACCATTAGGGGAAAATAAACAACATCAACAACAAAGAGCTGCTTTCCCTTTAAACAAACCAACAAAAACCTATGGGTCACAGACATACATGTGGTCACACATTGCCTGAACACACATACTTATACCATATGTTGGTTACCTATTGATCAGTTCATAGATATTTGGGTTGTTTTAAAGCTTTTTTAAAATTTAGGAATAAATCAAAGATTATACGTTAAGTTTAGTTGTTATGTCTCTCGTTTCCTTTAATCTGTATTCTGTTACATTAATTCTAGATCATTAATCTAGATTTTAGACCATTACTCCTACTTCTTTTTTCTCTTTACCTTTCACAACAGTGAAGTTTTTGAAGAGTCCAGGCTGGCAATCTTTATTAAAGAGTATCCTGGATTTGTCAAGTTGTTTCCTATTATTTGATTCTGTTAAACAATTTTGGAAAGAATATCACACAGGTAAGATTGTATAGTTCTTATCGCATCATACCACAAGGCACATAGTGTTGGTTTGTCTCATATTTTGTGATGCTAAATTTGGTGATTTAGTTAGATGGTATTTACTAGGTATCACCATTGGAAAGGCACACTTTTCTCTTTGTATAATACCAAGAAAAGTAATATTAATATATATAATGTTTAAGACTACAAATATCTTATTTCCCAACAACTTTTAACCAATGGGTTTAGCATCCAGTGATGATTTTTGCTTGAATCCATTATTGCAATGATGTTATAAAATAGCAGTTTTCTCACTTTTCAAGCTCTGTAATTTCTTCTACATATAGTCACTGGCATTTTGTTTCAAAAAAAAGGGGGGGGGGAGGGAGATTTCCCTGCTCTATCCTCACCTTTTTAATCACTGTGGACTCAGAGATTTTTTTTTTTTTAACTCAATGTGTTATAATCAACATCATTTTTGTTATTCTTTCTGATGCTCAAACTGCCCCAAATATGGACAGTGGGAGCCATTTGAGGCCAGATGCTGTGTCTTTTTGACATGTCCCCATCAATCTTTAATCACTTCCTTACTTTGTGACACTGTAAGATATTCCAGATTCACCTTGTACTTTTCCTTCTCCAGACTTTCAATTAGCATTTCTCCAGGAAGGCCTGGTTTCTTTTAGTGAGAAATGGCATTTAGAAACAAAAATCTAGGTGCTAGATGCGCTTATTGTCATTGGGGTGTTTCAAATATTTCCACCTGAATGACTCATGCTTTTACTTTAACCTTCCATATACAACATCTTTTGTGACTTTTATCTGGGTTTCAGTTAGTTGGTAACACTTATTGCACAGTTAATGTGTCCTATAGGTGAAATAGCTACCATGACTTTCACACTTACTAAGTACTCAAAAGCTCTGTACTTGTTCTTTTACAAGCAGTATTACATTTAATCCTGCCAACACTTTACTGACCTAAGTAGGTATTATTATGTACCCTTATTTAACAAATGAGGTAGCTGAGGTACAGAGAAGTTAGATAACCTGTTCAAGGTCACTCAGCTAGTAAGTAGCAGAGCTGGGACTTGAAACCATGTCTATCTGACTTCAGATCTACTGAAATAGGGTAATATTATGCTAAGAACAATCACTGTGAGGGAAATTTAAGTATGCATTAAAGTTTGTGATCTAGTCCTAAGATATTACATCACATTTGTAAAGTGTGATCAAGAAAATACATGGTGAAAACTCACACAAAAAAAATAATGATCACTGTATTCCCTCTCTGAGACATAGCCCAGAGCAATGAGAAGGGCACAGGGAATAAATGAATGGGTAAATCCCATCACATTTCTAGGCCTGGTTTCTTCATTTCTGAAAGTACAATAATGATACTTACACTGCGTACTGTATAAGGTTGCTGTGAGTATCAAATGATATAATATTGAGAAGCCTTAGTGGAAATTATAAAGCTCTAACACATGGACCAAAACCACTGCCACTGAGATGATTCTGACCCAGAGTGACCCTATTGGACAGAGTAGAACTGTCCCATAGGATTTCCAAGGTTGAAAATCTTTACGGAAGCAGAATGCCTTATCCCTCCCTGTGGAGTGGCTGAAGAGTTCAAACCACCAACCTCTTGGTCAACAGCCAAACGCTTTAACCACTGCACCACCAGAGCTCCCCTAACACATGGAAGCAGTTCTCAAACCGAATATGTATACAAATAACTTGTACAACTTGGATGAGACTGGGAGAGAAGGAATGCTTATTTTAAAGTGCAGATTATGGAGATCCTGCCCCTAGAGATCCTGAGTTAGTGCCCTGGTGTGGGGCACAGGAATCTAATTTTTAACATGCCCCCAAGTGATTCTGACACAAGTGGTTCACAGGTCACACGTGGAAAAAACTCTTTAGTGGGTGTAAATTTGATGACAAAAGAGATGATAAACCCATGCTTAGAAACTGCTTCCACATCTTTTTACGCTCATTCATTGCATCTGAATGTTTTTCTTCCCTCTTCCCTCTTCCTCTCTCTCCAGTCCCTTTACCTAGTTTTCTCCTATTCATCTTTAGTTTCAGCTCAAATGTCACTTCTCTGGATGCTCAGGACACAGCCAACCTCTCCTGTTACCTATTCTCATCATATCCTTTGATTCTTCATAACACACCTGGTAAGTGCATAACTTCAGTTTACACTTAGAGCTTAATGTCCTTTGACAGACCACAGGTGGCAGAGGGCAAGGACCAGGTCTTTCCTGGCATGCCCAATGCCTAACACAGTATCTTTTTGTTTAATAGGAAACAAATAAAAGAATAAAAATACTAACTTTATTACCAAAGATTGGACCGAGTACAGAATTCATAAATAATGAATGAAGTTCATTACCACCGTGAATAATTGGATACCCCACTTCCTGTTCTCATCATCTTTCCTGTGGTCCTTGGAAAGACAGTTTTCATAGAGGAAATTGCACTTTTAATGACAAATTTGGGGACAATCTGCTCAGAATAGGGAGGAATTCATAATGAAATTATGGCTCTCTGCTCAGGCCTCTCCTCCTACTTCCTTCTCTTCCTGGCCTCTTCTGTCATCTCACACTGAAGCAGCAGCACCCGCCTCCTGACAATTTTATCTAACTGGTGCCATGCAGGGGATCTGTTTGCCCTGGGAGGGAGGGTATTGCCCTCAGGCCATCATTAATTGCGTGTGTTCCCAAAGTTATGTGCATTTTCATTTGTGCATTTATCTCCATCCTGAATGGGGCTGTAAAGCTCCTTTACGATGTAACCTCAAGCCAAATAAGCATTGAATTTCACAACCAAGGTTTATGCTCATGTATTTATGGCAAGGTGGGAGGCGGGAGTTGTTTTGTTTTAAATATTTGTTTCTCCAAAGTGGCTCCTGACTGCTGTCTGGAAAAACTGAAAGAATAAATACCAAGGAATGAGAACAGGAAGCATTTCTACAAAAGTTTCCAGAACTTTATAATGACCTTTAACTTGAGATAGCAGCATATTATTCAGTGCAGGTGGGGATACCTGGGAGCTAAATTCATGTGAATTTTTCCATTTGGACCCAGTTCCTGGCACATTAAGGTGAAGAAACACAAAGACAGCAATTATTTTCAGCTCTTCAATTTTAGCTCCTTAAAAGAGCATCCTGGTGTGCAAAATGGAGTCCTTTGGTGGTACAAATGATTAACACGCTTGCTGCCAACCAAAAGGTTGGAATCCACCCAGAGCTACCTCAGAAGTAAGGCCTGGGCTCTACTTCCAAAAAATCGGCCATTGAAACCCTATGGATCACAGTTGTACTCTGACAAACGTGGGGTCACCCCATGAGCAGGACTGACATGAGAACAGCTGGTTAGCAAAGAAAATCTGGTGATCTCAGAAAAAATAAAAGAAATGATGATATTTAATAATATTTCCCAATCTGGTTCAACTTATTTTCTCAGAACATTCTCTTTGGTTTTAATATCACCCTAAATTCAGAACTGAAGAAGGCCAGTGCCAGGGGTAACCCAACAAACCTCTTAGCTCAAAGAAATTAAGTAACTTGCCCGGTATCACCAAGTAAGTTAAGTTGTAAGGGAGAATTTGAACCCAGCCAGTCTGACTCCACAGCCTGAGCTCTTAACCTCTACTGCTCCTTTAAGGAGGTTCACAGTGATTTGGGGATGTGGGTGGAGGATGGAGAGAAAGAAGACAGGGACAGCAAATAATTGGTGACTACAGAGTTCCTTACAGATTATAATATGGACTATACTGTGAGAAAGGACTTGAAAGGGCCTACCATCTCTCAAGGGGATTAAGGAGACAAGACTGAGCTAGGCTTTGAGTAATCAGTAGAAGGGTACCAGACATTCAGACTCTGGGGCAGGAACAGGCAGATAGAGAAAGGAGCAGAGTCCAGAGTAGACAACACGTCCATCATGAGAAAATGGAAAAGGGGAGTTATCAGTGCATGTTAGAAGAGCAGCAAACTCTGATGGATACAGCTAGAGCCTGAGTGCACAGGAGAGAAGAAGACAGGAAAGTTGGCAGTGACTGGATGGCCATGAGGCCTGGACAGCATGCTAAGATATACTTTACCCAGCAATGCTAAGATATACTTTACCCAGCAATGAACTAGAGCCTTTAGAGTTCTAAGCAGGTCAGAGGTAAGCCTGGATGTGGGGAAGAGATGGTAAAGAAAAAGAGAGGACAACCTTTGTCCCAAGTGTGACATCTAGATTGAAAATGAATGAGACCTTAGGAAAGGAGACCAGTGGGGAGGTTGCTAGAATAATCCAGACAAGAGGTAAGAGACCAAAAAGATAAGATAAGCAGAGAGAGGGGAGAGGGAGACACTGACTTGGACACATTTAAGAGATGCTGCTTAGGGAGAAATCTAGCTTTTGATGAGTCCTGGTGATGCTCAGGACACAGCCTGAGTTAGACACCTGACATCTATCATCTCATTTATCCCTCCCAATAATCCTGGGACGTAGGTACAATTGTCTTCCCGATTCATGGAGTGGAGACAAGGCTCTGAGAAGTTACAGAGCTTGAGGCACACAACGAGTAGGAAGCAGAGCCAGAATTGGAATCCAAGTTGATTTCAAAGCAAAGCATGTTTCTTTCTGCTCTAGATGTATGAGGAAAGGGAGAGGGAGGAAGGAACTGAGATGAGGCTCAGGTTTCTTGCTCAGGAGACCAAGTGAATGGTAGGGCCATTAACTAAGATATATAAGAGTAGAAAAAAGAAAGGCTCTGCACTTGGTATGCTGGTCAGGGTGTCCCGCTGGTGCCAACCAGCAGATAACTAGAAATATGGAAGAAACTAGGCCGAGAATACAGACTAAACCTTGAGGGAGACAGAAAATCAAAAAGAGTATAATGGGAAGAGCTGGGCTTGGAACTCCAGGAAACAATGACTAACACAGGAACAGGAGCAAGATTAAGAGGCTGAGAAAGACTGAAGAGTCTGGGCAGGGATGAGGGGAAGAGACTATGAGAGAGACTGTGGCAAGAGACCAGCAAAGAGGGGGTTTGAAGAAGAAAAGTAGTCAACAGAGTTTTATTTAGTAAAAAGGTCAAGTAAGGAAAGGAATGAAAATTGTTCCTTTAATTTAGCAATTAGGATGTGTCTTAATTTTTTAGCTCTGCTGTAACACACAAGTGGCTATCTTAACCAAATAAATTTATTTTCACACAGTTTAGGAGGCTAGAAGTTCTAATTCAAGGCACCAGTTGTAGGGGAAATCCGTTTCTTTGTTCGTTCTAGGGAAAAATCATTGTCTTAGCTGCTTCTCAGCATTCCTTGGTGATCTCTTCATGACATCTGTTTTGGTTACATTGTGCTGCTCTAACAGAAAATACCACAAACGGGTGGTTTGAACAAACAGCTATTTATTTTCTTACAGTTTTGGAGGCTAGAAGTCCAAGTTCAAAGTGCTGGGCTCTAGAGTCTGGGTAAAAGCCCCTCAACCCTGGGGCTCTGCCTCTTGCTCTTGGCCCACTGGAGCTGGAGGCTTTCTTCACTCAGATAGCTGCTGGCTACTGAGGCTGACAAACCCAAGGTCGACAAATAAAATGGCACAGTCCCAAAATTACCAAACCACACAGCAGGCTGCTGATTCAAGTCATTAACAGTCCCAAGATTGGCAGACAACATGGCAAGCTGTTGAACAACGACTCAGCTACATGCAGGATTCAAGCCTGACAAAACCCGCAGAGACCTTTCCCAAAGCTTCTCCTTAGCTACTGGAAGCAGACCATATCCCTAAAGCAGCTACTCAGCTGCTTGTGGCAGATTCCACCATTGAGTTGATTGCCAGTCTCATCATGGGGAATAGCTACATTCAGCTGCCTGGCCACTCAAAAATAGACCCAGACAAGTTGACATATAACCTTAACTACCACAGCATCTGTCTTTCTCTTTGGTGCTTGCCTATCTCTGTGTCTATGCTACTCTTTATACCACTCAGCAGTGATTAGGTTTAGGACATATATCCTTCACTGATATGATCTCATTAACATAACAAAGAAAGCCCTATGTACAAATAGGATTCTATATATAGGGAGCTCTGGTGGCGTAGTGCCTAAGGCATTTGACTGCTAACCAGAAGTCTGGTGGTTCAAACCTAGTGTCACTCCTTGGAAGGCAGGTTGGGCAATCTATTTCCATAGTGATATCGCCTCAGAAACCCAAGGAAGGGTCACTATGAGTCGGATCTGACTCGATGGCAGTGAGTCTGGGTGTTTTTTTTTTTGTGGTTCCACCCATATAGGGGTTAGAATTTCAACACATATTTTTGTGGGACAAAATTCAGCTCATAACAGGATACCATTTGTGCCCTTGGTAAGAGCTCATTGGAGACAGTAGAGCAGGGGAGATGGAGTGAATACTATTCTTCAGGAAAGTTCAATGGGAAGAATAGAGGCAGCACGGTAGCTAGAGAAAATAGAAGCGTCCAAGAGTCTTCTAGTTGGGTCAGCTACCTGGTGGGAGCGAGTAGTTGGACCTGTGGGCTCGGGACCATGGTTGCAGGGGACATCAAGCTCAATTGGCATTACATACTACACAAAACATTGTTCCACATCCAACTTTGGTGAGTAGCAACTGAGATCTTAAAAGCTTGCAAGCAGCCAATTAGGTGCAACAAAGGGTCTCTCCTTATCCAGAGCAAAGAAGAATGAAGAAAACAAAAGATGCATGGAAACAATTAGTCCAAAGGACTGGTAAACCATGTGATCCTCAGCCTATTTGATCATGAGTCCACAAGAACTAGATAGTACCCAGCTACCACTGTCAACCACTCAGAAAGGATCAGTGCAGGAGACCCTGAATAGAGTGGGAGAACAATGTGCAACAAAACTCAAAATCATAGAAAAGACCAGGTTTCCTGGTCTGATAGAGCCTGGTGAGACCCCTGAGACTGTGGCCTCTAGCAACCCATCAAGTCTGGAACTGAACACATTCCTCCTGCTTCTAGCTAAACAATAGACAGGCATATAGGATGAAAATTTATATCAGGTAGATACACTCCTTAGAATGATCAATCATGGGAGAACAGAGGGGCAGTATCTGCACAGGGAGATAGTTCAGGGGCAAGAATGCATAGGAAAGAAAGACATAGGAAGAGGTAACTAGAGGGAGGAAATGGGAAGAGAGCTGTTACATTGTGGGAAATTATAGTCAATATCATGAGACAAAATGTGCATGAACTGCTGTATGGTAAATGAATTTGCTCTGGAAACTTCCACCCAAATCACAATAAATTTTTTTTTTTTAAAAAGACATTATAATATTTTAATAAATTATCATACAGAAATTGCCATATTGATAGCGAGAACAGAGTAGAAAGCCTAGAGACAGATCCAAGGATGTGTGTGTGTGTTTGTGTGTATCTAAGAATTTAATAAATGGAAAAGGGATGGTATTTCAAATTAGGAGGGAAGGGACAGCTTATTTGACAAACAGACCAATTCTATTTGGCTAATAATTTGAAGGAAAGCATAAGATTCTTACTAACAGTATATTAAAATAAATTCCAGATGAATTAAAGGTTTAAATCTATGACATGAAACCACATACAAATGTATCAGAAAAAATACATGGGGAAATTACAACACAATCTTAGATGGGCTACTCTTTCAAAGTGTATTGAAATGTCCCAGTTGAACCTGAAATGGGATTCAGAGTTTAGCTCTATTTGTAAGAGTGAGGGCTAGTGCAGCTGGTGTGGGTTGGGAGGCAAGGACAAATGTCTATTTTGTGAGTTGCTGTGCTTGGAAATGATAGGCATTCAGGGAAGAGCTGCATCCATATCACTTGGAGTGAGGGTGAGGTGGCAGGAAGGATTAGTAGATAGATATTGACTGAAATAAGGTATTATGACAAGAGACTCCTGGCCTGGCCCCATGGATCAGATCTGAGCCCCATGTAGGGATAGTTCTGTTAGGAACATAGTTGTGTTAGAAGCACGGTGAGCCTGAGGGAGCATCTGGGTACCCATTAATCCTTATTGGCCCAAAAGCACAGGGACGTATGCTTTCATGGAGGATTCTTAGATAGGGAAACACTAAGGTGTCAAAGGCTGCTACCCCCAAACAGTCCAGAGCAGAACCGGCAGCAGCAGTGCTCCTGGTCACCTCACCTGCTAGGTGCTTCCTTGTTTGCAAGGCTGGTCCTCCAAATAATAAGTTGATTAAGAAATGATTCAGAGAGAAGATTCTTGAAAGATAACGACAGTGGTATAGTCTTCAAATCTCCTTGAATCCTCACAGAGAAAAAGAGCCACTAGATTAAAAAAAAAAAAAAAAAAACCAACCTGTTAAACCTGTTGCCAAAGAATTGATTTCAGCTCATAGCAACACTATAGGACAGAAAAGAACTTCTCCATAGTGTTTCCAAGGCTGTAAATCATTATTCCCATGGAGCAGCTGGTGGGTTTAAACCATTAACCTTTTGGTTAGCAGCCAAACACTTAACCACTGTGCTACTATGGTTTAGCCACTAGATACCAAAACAAAAAGGAATGGAAGACACTTAAAATAGTGTCAGTGTGACTGACTAATATGGTTACAAGTCCTTTTCAGTTCCCTCATTAACAGCTAGAATCTATCCCTCCACCCTGTGTATCTGGGCTCACCTTGTGACTTGCTTTCAATAATTACATGTGGCAGAAGTGGCAACACACATCTCTTGAGCCCCAACTTCAAGAGGCCTTACAGGTTGGTCCTTCTGAAACACTGTGCATGGTGAATATCCTGACTTGCCTCCCTCAGCATGAGGTAGCTCTGTACATTCACACCAAAAAAAAAAAAACAACCAAAGTCACTGCCATCAAGTCGATTCTGACTCACAGTGACCCCCACTGGGTTTCCAAAGTGGTAAATTTTTATGGAAGTAGATTGCCCAGTCTTCCTTCCGTGGAGTGGCTGGTGGGTTTGAACCATCAAGTTTCTAGTTAGCAGTCAAATGCCTTAGGCACTATGCCACCAGAGCTCCTTCATACGTTCATAGATATTTAAAAATAAATGAATAAATAAGTACTGTTTGATGATGATAGAGAACCAATTTATTACCTTAAAAACTTAATAAATTAAGAGGAATAACCATTTATCTTGCCTGTCCCATTATGTACTCTACTATGACATAAGAAAAGTAGATAAGGCAAGGGACCTCCTTATAAAAGTATTCCAGCTAATAAATGGGAAGGGGGAAAAAAAAAAAAAAAGAAAGAATTAGAACAGCTCCAGCCTATAACCGCAACGAATTCAGATCTAGGCAATGACTATCAATAGCTAATAACATTACAAATAATGACAGCCAGACATGATATGTCTCCTGATGAAGGAATGCAATACCACTTATTATCTTGCCAAGGAATTGATTTTAAGTCTGATCAAGGCTCTGAATCAGTTGCCAAGTGGAAAGAAATACAGAGGATTGAGGAACTTGCTGAACTACCCTAAGAATGAAATCAACCTAAGGTGGACTATTAAAAAAAAAAAAAAAAAAAAATCACTGCCGTGGAGTCAGATCCGACTCGTAGCGAACCCTCCTTCGGTTTCTGAGGCAGCATCACTACGGAAGTAGATTGCCCAACCTTCCTTCAGAGGAGTGGCTGGTGGGTTTGAACCGCCAGCCTTCTGGTTAGCAGTCAAATGCCTTATGCACTACGCCACCAGAACTCCCAAAGTGGACTATGGGAAACTCTATAAATCAAGTTTCTCAAAATTTTCAGCAGATAAATTGTAAGGAAAGAAAGGAATGGTAAGGAATCTATAGATTAGAGAATCTTAAAAGATATATATTTTTTGAAATGGAAAAGACTAAACTATAGTATCAAGGGATACACACTCAGGTGATAAAACTATTAACAAATATGAGGCAGCGATTACTCTAAAGTCAAGCTACTGGGTACTTTGAGGGGAAGGAGGGATTGTGATGGGGACCAAGTTCAAGGAGTGGCTTGTGAGGTAGGTAGCAAAGTTATATTTCTTGACTTGGGTGGTGTTTGCCCAAGAATAAGTCATTAAACTATCCATTTCTTTTGTGGGATTTTCTGTCCCTGGTTTCTTGTCTGTTTGCTTACAGTAATGTTTTAGAAAAAAAATATTTCCGAAGAGCAGAGGATGAGAGAGCAAAAGTCAGAGCTACAATAAGAGGGATCTTCTCTTTTCTCCTCTTTTATTATAGGAGACGAAGAAATGTTCATCTGGACTTTCCTAGAGAGATCAATAACATGGGATGTTTACCTAGACAGATTTTGCATAATGGGTAACATCTTTATTGGGTATTTTCCGAAACCACTTAGGAACATTAAGTAAGTAGACACGTATGCAAAGAAAAAGCCTTGAAAGGCTATACAAGATGTTTATAGTGGTGTATTCTGAAAGAATGAATTATGAGTATTATTTATATTATTTATTCATTTGTTCATTTGGCTTATCTTTCTAGTTGTTCAACAATGAACATATGCTAATTTTGTTGAAAACAAACAAACCAATCATTTTTTATTTGTAACTGAACAATAAGAGGTCTAGGGTCTCCCTCACCACCTGTCTGTCAGTTTGTCGTACTGTGGTGGCTTGCATATTGCTGTAATGCTGGAAATTATGTCACGGGTATTTCAAATAGCAGCAGCATCACCCATCATGAACAGATTTCACTGGAACTTCCAGACTAAGACAGATTAGGAAGAAAGGTTTGGCAATCTACTTCCAAAAATTAGCCAATGAATACTCTGCAAATCACAACAGAGCACTGCCCAATAAAGGGCTGGAAGATGAGCCCCCTACGAAGGGAGTCACTCAAAACACACAGTGGCAACAAGAATGGATTCAAGGATACCTACGATTATGAAGATGAAAGAGGACCAGCAATGTTTCCTCTGGTTGTGCCTGGGATAGTCATGAGTCAGAGCTGACTCAATAGCAGCTAACAACAGGGTCTTCAGGGAAAGAGGGTCTGATGACTGTACCCCTGTAACAGGCCTGGATCCTCAGCCTATCACACTCCATGTCCCAAATATTAAGATCATCCCATTAACATGCCTTACTCTGGTGGGTCCTCTCCCACCAGGAAACTTTTGGCTTCCCAGTTACTTTTTCAGGGAGAGAAGGCATTGAACAGTTAATGTGAGTATTCCCGTGTGCTTGATAATAATATTTCTCATAAATTAATAAATTGTAAAGTACTTGTAGCTTACAATGGACATCACTTTATGTGAAATTTATGAGAAGAAAGTAAGGATGAATGATGAGACTTATCCTTTTATAGTTTAAACCCCGGCCTCTATTTCCTCTGTACTGTGAGAGATGAGTCATCTGCTGAGGCTGAAGAGGGCTGGAACAGCTGCAAAAAGCCATGAGAAAAGTCTGAACCAAAGACAGGTGAAGGGATTACTACTCCACCCTCTCAAGCTGATACTGCACCATCTGTACTGACCACCAAATTGCCAAATCTGAATCCTGGTTCAAGTTCACCCAGGACATACTACTACTCTCAGAGAAGCCACCCATTCAAGTTTATCTAAACATTCACCTATATATTTCCTAATGTCTTTGAATATGGTTTCATGTTTTAAATTGAAATCTTTACTCCTTTTGGACTTTTAAATTTATTCTATAAAGTAGGAATACAATTTTATTTTCTAATTATTAATCAGTTATGTCAACACAGTTCATTGAATAATCTATCCTTTCACTACTGACCTAAAATGTTGCCTTAACAGGAATGGATACATAAAAATATATAACTGGCTTTAACATTGAGAGGATTCTTCTATGTCTTCTGTTAAAAGTTGGTTGTGGCTTCAAGACAGGGGACTGTAGACTTGACTCCAAACTTAAGCTGGCCCATTTCCACATGAACATGCACAACCACAAGCCTTCCTTCCTGCCATGGTTCAGAATAAGTACTCTGGAATCAGACGCCTCACATTTGAATCCTGGCTTACCCTCTATAAACAAGTAACATTAAGAAAACTGTTGCCATTGAGTGCATTCTAACTCATAGTGACATTACAAGGAGAGTACTGCTGCCCCAAGGCTGTAATCTTTAGGGTAGCAGATTGTCACATCTTTCTCCCATGGAGCAGCTGGAGGGCTCCAACCATTGACCTTTTGGTTAGCAGCCAAGCATTTAACCTCTTGGCCACCAGGGCACCTAAACAAGTGAAATTAGTTACAGTATTTAACCTCTTTGTATCCCAGGCTCTCCATCCACACAATGGGAATAATAAAAGTGCTTACTTCATAGGCAGTTGTGAAGATTAAATGAGATAAGGCATTTAAAATGCCTGAGCATATTATTTTTTGTATTATTGGTATTGATGTTATTATTTCACCGTCACCAACATCTTCAGCATTGAGATGGGCTTATAATGGAGTGTAGAGGACTCATATTCACTCTTCATTCCTTTGGCAATTTCTTTTGAGCATTTACTGTGTTTCAGCCACCACTCCAGTAACAGATAATAAAGACAACATTCCCTTCGAGCTTTCACACTAGTGGGGGAGGACAGTTAAAGAGATAGCTCAACAAGAAAACATCTAGTAACATTCTACAGTAAAAGTAAAGGGGAGTCATGCATTAGGACCTCATGGGGAGTTTACCTTAACTGACTGTCAAAGGAGGAGGTCTCACTGAGGATGTGTAATTTTAGTGGAGACCCAAATGACAAGAAGGAGCCAATCAGAAGTGCGCTGGTTAATTTTCAAATATTTTGTTTTTTTTCCCCAGATATCTTATTGTTTCTAATTTCTAATTCAAATCCACACTAATCAGAAAATATGCTCTGTTTAAATTCAGTCTTTGTAACTTTATTGAGACTTAACAAAGTCCAGAATATGGTCTATCTTTGTCAATGTTTCACATGCACTGGAAAAGGATGTATTCTGCAGTTGTTGCCTGTTGTTGTTTGTCAAATTCAACTCACAGGTACCCTATCGGACAAAGTAGAACTGCCCCATATGTTTCAAAGGCTGTACTCTTCATGGAAGCGGACTGTCACATTATCCTCCCATAGGTTCAAAACGCCAACCTTTTTTGGTTAGCAGCCTAATGTTTAACCACTAAACCACCAGGGGTCCTTAGTTGTTGCAGAGTATTGCATAAATATCAATTGGGTTAAGATGGTTGATAGTGTTCACATTTTCTATGATTTTGCTTATATTTTTAGCTTGTTCTATTAATTGCTGAGAGACTAGTGTTAGATTTTGGGCACAGTTATACACAAAATTGATGGCTCCCTCTCTTTGCTCTCTCCAATTTTCTAAGTATTGATTCCCTCCCAATTTTGTCTGCTTTTGTCAATTCTTCCACAGAGTTGTCTATCAATTTTTTCCAGAGTATAGTTATCTGTGAGAGGATTGGTCTGATGGGAGCTAGATATACTGGAAGTGTTCTATTGGAAATTTTTTAATGAGGGAATGACAAGAACATATTGACTTATTAAAGAGATCATTTGGGATGGTATGTGAGAAAATGAGTTATGGTGGTAGGAACATGGAAGTCAGTTAGGGGGTCCCTGCAATGGCCCAGGTAAGAGCTGTTGGTGGTGGTTTGTACTAGGGTGGGAGCAGAACAAATGGAAAGAAATAGAAAGGACAACGGGATTTGCTGAAGGATTAAATATGGTGGGTGAAAAAAAGAGAATTCTAGAATGACATCTAAGGGTTTAGCCTTAGCATCTTGCTGGAAAATGTTCTCTTTTATAAGACAGAAGTAGTCTCAAGAAGCAGCAGGTTGGGGGTGGGGCATATCAAAATATAACAAACTTTGAGGTACCTAGTAGATATCCAAGAAGGTGTCTGAATACAACTACCTGGAGTTCAAAGCTGAGGTTATATGTATCAGAAGACAGAGATCTGGGGTCTTCAGTTTATGTCTCTCTATATATGATATTAAATGCCATCAGAGCAGATAAGCTCACTTGTAGAAGTGCAGATGAAGAGAGGTGGTCTTGAAAACAAGTTTTGCAATTGCCAAAATTTAGAGTGTGAGCGGTAGAGAGCAGGCTAGCAGAACAGCTATCCTGTAAGCTAAGGGAAAATCCAAGAGAAATAAAAAGTACCTCAAGAAGGGATGATGAGTTGAATACTGTTGTGAATTTCAGGGAAATGAAGACAAAGAACACTCTTTAGATTTAGCAGTGTTGGAGGGCATCAGTGAATAAGGATCTGAAGCCCATGTGAATGAATGGTTTGATGAGAAATGTGAAGGTGGGGGTGGGGAGTCAAGATGGTGACTACAGACAATAGTTGTAGTAGTTACACTGTTAATGGGGAACAAAGAAATAGGGCAGCGGCTAAAGAGGGAACGTGGGTAAAAAAAAGCTTTTGTTTATTTGTTTAATATTGGAGTTACAAAGCATATTTGTTTATAGACTCATAGGAAAAAATCCACTATGCCCTTCCTGCATTAGCATGCTGCTGTTGTTAGGTGCTGTCAAGTTGGTTCTGGTTCATAGCAACCCTATGTACTAAAACTAAAAACTCACTGCCGTTGAGTCAGATCTGACTCATAGCAACCCCTCCTTGGGTTTCCAAGGCAGTATCACTACAGAAGTAGATTGCCCAATCTTTCTTCAGAGGAGTGGCTGATAGGTTTGAACCTCCAGCCCTCTGGTTACCAATCAAATGCCTTAGGCACTACATTAGGACAAAAACACTGCCTGGTCCTGGTGCCATCCTCACAATAATTGTTATGCTTGAGCCCATCATTGTAGCCACTGTGTCAAATCATCTCATTAAGGGTCTTCTTCTTTTTCACTGACCCTCTACTTTATCAAGCATAATATCCTTCTCCAAGGACTGTCCTTCCAGACAACATGACCAAAGCATGAGAGGCGTAGTCGCACCATCCTCACCTCTAAGAAGCATAGTTAGCCTGTTGTTGTTGTTGATATGTGCCGTTGAGTTGGACCCGACTCATAAAGACCCCTCCTTGGGTTTCTGAAGTGGTATCACTACAGAAGTAGATTGCCCAACCTTCCTTCCAAGGAGTAGCTGGTGGGTTTGAACTGCCCGCCTTCTGGTTAGCAGTCAAGTGCCTTAGGCACTATGCTCCCAGAGGTCCTACAGTTAGCCTAGTGGGATCCAATTGTAGTTTGGATATTCTTTGCTTCCTTTTTCCTACTCCATATGAGAGGATACATTTCTCTGTCTTTAATACTGATAAGGGCTGGTTATCAGTTATCAATGGGAACAAAATCCTACTGTTACCTTATTATCAACAGGTACCTTGTGGTCATTGATTTCAACGATTCTATACTTAACTCCCTGTGTAAAATTTCAGCCTTCCATAGATGCAGAAAAACTCCTGCATAATAAGGATATTTCCCCTAGGGGATATGATAAGCCAGTCTTTTTAATGATGAGGTATATGGGCTTTTCGTGTAACTCCAAATGGGAGTAATAGAAGTTAGTGATAAAAATACAGACTCTGGTATCACTCAGACCTAAGTTTAACTCCTGGTACTGCCTCTACCTAAAGTTGCATATATTTTAAAGATATGTAATACAGATTATTAGCCAAATATGTGTTACCTTCTAGACTTCATTAATATCATTAGTATATCTGGCTTTCCTTTTTAGCACTCAATGATTGTTCTATATATACAAATATAGGCTATGCACACTGTAACCACTTAAAAATCTGCCTCTGCATTGGAAAAGTGTGAGCACAGGTGACTTAAACCCTGCATTTAGTATTTGCATTGAGGATGTGAAGATAGTCCATACCTCAAAGGGTTTCCGGCCATCAGCGATCGCTAAATTGCCTAAGCAGGTGTACGTGCAAAGTCCAAGAGGTTAATAATAAACAACTTTATTTTATCTGTGGCTAGGGAGATGGACTGTGTTGTCAACACCAGGCAAACACCCAGCAAAACATTTCCCAAGAGAGACCAGAGAGATAAGTTAGAGAGAAACACACCTGTTAGAAAGATTACCCATTTCCTGGGTTTTCCTACTGGTTTTCCAACAACTGGTTATATCTGTCCACATGAGTCACTCTTTGCCCTGCTGCCTTACTTATCTGAGCTAATAAATCTCAGAACACAGGGGGAAAAAGTAGAAACTTTATTTTCTCATGAAAACTATTAGATAGGGCACTCTTAGCATCAATGCAGAGGATTAGATTTTCCATCTAAAGTCACAAGGAAAGCTCCAAAAATGTTAACATTTGGTTTCTAGAAATTATATTCTGCAGTGAAAGCATTTATACAAAGGCTACTTTTTCTCTTGTTCTCATTCTTGGGCCTAAAATTTGCCTGCAAATGGAGCAATAGAGAAAATAGATATTTCCTAGTGATTTGCATATATTTGACATGCGATCCTGACAGTGAACACCATCATGGTATCATACGAACAGTGCACCTCAAAGTGCACAAAAGAAAATAACATCTCCCTTACAAGTCAAAAAATAAACATCCCAGGTGAGGCTTTTGAGTTTTTCAGCTGGCTTTACATCCTGTCCCAGGAAATGGAGCTCCTGTACTCTTGCATTTAAAAACATCCTATCCTTGTCTTTTTAACATTCAAAATGAGCAAACAAGCCAGCAACTCATCCACATTGCCCCCTCCACACATGCATGAAGTATGAGAAACTCAATCTTCCTGCTTCTAAAACATGAAAGGCTGCATCAGCTCTATGGTGCCGAGGAGTCTAGGTATTCCAAGAAAGGGCTTAGATCACAGGCCACCCAGGCCCTCTCCTGGGAAGGGTCTGTTGACAGCAGCAATGGGAAATACCACCAAGAGTAGATGCTTGTTAGTAAACTGTGATTTTAAATTGTCTTCCAAATTGAAAACCTCATTCTAGGTCTTCAACCAGAGTGAACATCACAAACTCTGCATGAAACAGTAAAACTGTTCAGAAGGGAGTTAATAGCAAGAAATATGCAAGGTGGTCAAACTGGGCAGAAAGTCAGCACATGCTCTGGGACTTCAGCCTCTGGACTCCCAAAAGTTCACTTTACCAGGCTAACAAATATTATCAGGAGAATCAAAGTGCTCTTAACAGTCACGGAAGACTGAGGATTGGGATTCTTCCCACTGTCATTGAAGGTTAGGTTGTTGTTGTTGTTGTTATGTGCCATCGAGTCAGCCCCGACTCACAGCGACCCCTTCTTGGGTTTCCGAGGCGGTATCACTCCGGAAGTAAATTGCCCAACCTTCCTTCCCAGGAGTGGCTGGTGGGTTTGAACCACCAGCCTTTTGGTTAGCAGTCAAGTGCCTTAGGCACTATGCTACCAGAGCTCCTGAAGGGTAGGTTAGGGTCCTTTAACACATCAGAGTGTGTGTGTGTAAGAGAGAGAGAACGCACAATGTTTTAAGCTGTGTTCCTTGGGAGTGTAAAGTTTGGAGAAGAGAAATCCATACTTCCTGGTTTTAAGGGCAGTGTTTCTCAGTGTGGTCCACAGACCACCTGCATGTAAGTCACCTGGGGCATTTGTTAAAAGGATTCTTGGGCTCTCCCGTTCATTAGATTCTGATTTAGCGATCTGAGGTGTGTTCTAGGAGTCTGTACTTTAACAAGCTCCCCTAGAGATTCTTAGATATCCCAGATTTGAGACTCACTAACAGGATGTGGGAGGTTTGAGACTTTGGGAATAAAACAAATACATTTTCTTCATTTCCATTTTCAGATAGACCAACGTTATAGTATAGCATCTATTAAAAATACATAATAAAGGTGAGATTGTTCAATAAACAACTGGCCATCCATGTGGAAAAATAAACATCAGATTCCTGCCTCACACCATATACAAAATTAATTTGAGGTAAATGAAAAACTTAAATGCCTATGTTTTTTCACACCAAATATGAAAAATCAGCAATCCTTTACTTCTAGAAGAAAAAAAATAGGAAAATAGTTTTTTATGATAGGAAATTATTTTTTAAATAAGATGCAAAAAGAACAGAGTATAAATAAGAGATTTATCAATTTGGCTACATGAAAATTTTTAAATTCTGTTGGATGAAAGACTCCATATACAAATATAAAAGATATTCAACCAACTGCAAGAAGATATTTGAAACACACAGATACACGATAGAAAATTACTACCCATACTTAATCAAGAACATATCAGTAGGAAATAAACAACAGGGAAATGGGCAAACACTGAACAGGTAAGTCACTGAAAAGGAAAACGAAATGTCCAAAAAACAAATGAAAAGATGCCCACTCTCACTACCAATCCAGCAAGTGCAAACATTTGATAATGAGGATCTATTTTTAAAGACTGGAAAAAATATTTAAAATTTGATAATATTAAGTGTTTATGAGAATGTTAAGAAATGACAGCTTTTATACATTGCTCACAGGAGCTCTGGTGGCTAGTACCTAAGGCATTTGACTGCTAACCAGAAGGCTGGTGGTTCAAATCCACCAGCCACGCTTTGGAAGGAAAATTGGGCAATCTACTTCCATAGTGATACCATACTGCCTTAGAAACCCAAGGAGTCGCTATGAGTCAGTTCTGACTTGACAGCAGTGAGTTTTTTGTTTTTGGAATAGCAAATTCATTTAGTCGGTTTGAAGAGCAAATTCCTAATTCTTGGTTAATTTGGAAATGCATATACCTCATGACACATTGGGAGCTCTGGTAGCATAGTGCCTAAGGCACTTGACTGCTAACCAGAAGATTGGCGGTTCAAACCCACCAGCCACTCCTAGGAAGGAAGAAGAGTCAATCTACTTCCGTAGTGATACTGCCTTGGAAACCCAAGGAGGGGTCGCTATGAGTCGGGTCTGACTCAATGGCATATAACAACAACAACAACATGACACATTAATTCTACTTCTAGATACACAATCAAAAGAAAGTCTTCTATATGTACACAAAGAAATGTGTACATGTATTATGTTCATTTTGTCATTGTTTAATCATAAAACATTGGAAAAGGCCAAAATATTCATCTATGTTGCTGCTGTTGTTTGTTGCCCTTGAGTCAATTCAGACTCATGGTGACGCCATGGATACAGAGCAGAACTGCACTCTACAGGGTTTTTAAGTCTGTGAACTTTCAGAAGCAGATCACCAGGCTTTACTTCTGAGGTGCACTTGGGTGAGTCTGAACCACACCAACATTTCGGTTAGGCTAGTTGTCCAATGCTTAAACATTTGTACCACTCAGGGACTCCCATTCATCCATAGGTTAGTGAATAAATAAACTGTGCTATGGGCAATCTACTTTCGTAGTGATACTGCCTCGGAAACCCAAGAAGGGGTTGCTATGAGTCGGGTCCGACTTGATGGCAAAATAACAACAACAAACAACATATTCATATAGTGGATTACTAACAGCAATTAAAATGAACCAGGTCTATTGATTTAACATGGATAAATCTGCAAAAGAATGATGTTAAAAAAAATGTTTCAAAGGGATATATACAGAATAATATTGCTTAAGTGAATTGTTAAAATACAAATAGTACTGTATACTGTTTCATGAACAATCAACTTCAATAAAAAGTACAAAGCATGCATGCAGATGATGCAATAATGATTTCTTCTGGAGAGGGAAGGGAAGGACTTCAGCTGTAATGTCTCATGTCTTAGAGATCTGAAGTGAATATGATAAAATGTTAACACATCTGTTAATCTGAGTGGGGAATCAATGGATGTCTATTATAATGTTTGTGTAATTTGAAATATTTCACAAAATTTTAAACAATTACAACCAAACCAAACCAACCACAAAGGTGACAGGTAAGACTGGAACAGTACATTATAGTACTTTGATAAATGAAGAGAGACAAAATAGTCTGGGTCAGTCTTTTCAAAGAAAGATGGTGGTAAGTAGAAACAAAATAATTTTTGCAAGGACTAATGCCTGAGCAAATAATCCAAGAAGCTGGACTATATGAAGAAAAATGTGACATCAGAATTGGAGGAAGACACATTAACAGCCTGCAATGTACAGATGACACAACCTTGTTTGCTGAAAGTAAAGGTGACTAAAAGCACTTACTGATGAAGATCAAAGACTACAGTCTTCAGTATGGATTACACCTCAACATAAAGAAAACAAAATCTTCACAACTGGACCAAAAACAACATCACAATAAATGGAAAAAAGATTGAAATTGCCAAGGATTTCATTTTACTTGGATCCACAATCAACACCCATGAAAGCAGCAGTCAAGAAATGAGATTAGCACTGGGCAAATCTGCTGCAAAAGGTCTCTTTAATGTGTTGAAGAGCAAAGATGTCACTTTGAAGACTAAGATGTGCCTAGTGAAAGCCATGGTATTTTCAATAGTCTTATATACATGTGAAAGCTGGACAATGAATAAGGAAGATCGCAGAAGAACTGAGGCATTTGAATTATGGTGTTAGAGAAGAATATTGAATGTACCATTGACTGCCAGAAGAATGAACAAATCTATCTTGGAGGAAGTATAGCCAGAATGCTCCTTAGAAGTGAGAATGGCCAGACTTCATCTTTTATACTTTGGTCATGTTATCAGGAAGGACCACTCCCAGGGGAATATCACACATGGTAAAGTAAAGGGTTAGTGAAAATGAGGAAGACCTTCAACAAGATGGATTGACACAGTGGCTGAAACAACGGGCTCAAGCATAACAACAATTGTGAGTATGGCATAGGACCAGACAGTGTTTAGTTATGTTGTTCATAGGGTCACTATGAGTTGGATCCAATTTGACAGCTCAGGCCAACATAAACAACAACTCCCATAGAATTTGGTTAAAGTAAAATATGAGAAATAGTATTTACTCATGGACAGAGGAATGAGATGTTGATAACCTCAACATGTGGAATGCTGTCTTGATACCAAGTGGGTTTTTTTTTTTTGTTGTTGTTCTTTTTTTTTTTTTTTTAAGAGTTTGTTTTACATTCAATGTTACATGTACATTTAGTTTCATTCCCCATTTACCATGTCCAGCCCTAACCCAGTCTCCTCCCTTCCCTACCCTGTAACCTTCTTCCTGTGCCCCTCATATTTATGCACTCCTGTTTGTCCTGCATTTCCTCAGTTTGAATCCTGTGGTCTATTGTTCTAACAGATGTATTACCATAGAGCATGTGGGTACATTACCCTGGGTTGAGTGGTCTGCATGTACATCTTGTTAACTATTGGGCTGAGAGCCCGCCCCTGGGGGTGTGTTTTATTCCAGATGCAGAATGTATTCCAGGGTCATAGTATTGGGGGTCTCCCCAGATTCCATCTGACCAGTAATTCTGGTCATCATTGAGTTTTTGGATTTTGTTCCACTTTTTCCCTTCCACTCTATCCAGGATCTCCAGATTTGATCCTTTCCTGAGTGGTTGGCATTGGTAGCCAGGCACCATCTAGTTCTCCTGGTCTCAAGGGCCATCGTATCCTAGGGCTGATTGCTTCCAAAGACCCCTGTGGGTTTTGTGTGTGTGTGTTTGTGTGTGTGTTCTTCTTTGCTTCCAACGTTAGGAGACCATTAGCTGCATCTTAGATGGCTGCTTGAAAGCTTTTAAGACTCCAGTCACCCCAGCCGCTACTCACCAATGTAGGATGCGGAGCAAGGTTTTCTGTATTTTGTTGTGCCAATTGAGTCTGGTGTCCCCCAGTACTATGGTCCTGAGAAAGTACATCTATTGGATCTCTCTCCCATAGTGTCTGGTTGTCTGTGAGGGATTACTCTGTGCTGTCTTCTATTGTTTCTGTAAGGAATGCAGGTATTTTGTATCACTGGTGTCTGTGCAAGATTAGCCTCGACTGAATCCATCCTTGGTCTAGAGAACACTCTTGTTCACTAACCCCTATCTGATCCTCTCAGGTGTTTATGTGTTTATCTGTAGCCTGGTGTTTGGTGTTAATTGCCATGCAGTATTGTGGACACGTTGGTTGGTATTAGCATCTGTCATCTATCTCTTATGTGCACAATTCGGTGTCCTCCCATTTCCTAATGTTCTCATGGTGGTCACAGATTCTTCCTGTATATCCCTCCCCCTACCCATGTCAGCGTGTGGGCCCCAATTAGCCCAAAATTAATCCTTCCCCTTCCCTCACCATCTAAGTGAGTTCCCTTTCCCAAGCAAACCTTTCTTTGTCTTTTTACAATAATGAGCTCATACAGTATTTATCTTTCTGTGATTGGATTATTTCACTCAGCATAATGTCCTCCAGGTTCATCCACATTTTGAGATGATTCACATCTCTCTCATTGTTCTTTAACGTAGCATAGTATTCCATTGTGTGCATGTACCATAATTTGGTTATCCACTCATCCACTGATGGGCATTTAGGTTGTTTCCATCTCTTTGCTATAGTGAATCGTGCTGCGATGAACATAGGTGTACATGTGTCTGTTCGTGCACTATTTCTTACCTCTTTAGGATATATTCCTAGTAATGGAATTTCTGGGTCAAATGGTACTTCTATTTTCAGTTTTTCAAGGAAACGCCATACCGTTTGCCACAATGGTTGTACCATTTTACAATCCCACCAGAAGTGTACAAGAGTTCCAATCTCTCTACAACCTTGCCAGCATTTGTTATTTTCTGACCTGTTGAACTTTGCTATTATTGCTGGGGTGAGATGATATCTCAATGTTGTTTTGATTTGCATCTCTCTAATGAGTAATGGGGAGCTCTGGTTGCATAGTGCCTAAGGCACTTGACTGCTAACCAGAAGGCTGG
>NW_006921643.1:9342583-9343903 GCF_000298275.1 Orycteropus afer afer | reverse complement strand
GTTTTCTGTTTCATTTATTTCTGCTCTGATCTTTATAATTTCCTTGCTTCTAGATACTGTAGGATTCTTTTGTTGTTCTATTTCTAGTTGTTGGAGTTGATGAGTTAGAGTGTTGATTTTGTTTCTTTCCTCTTTTTTGATGCATGAATTTATTTCTATAAACTGTCCTATGAATACTACTTTGCTGTGTCCCATAGGTTTTAGTATGATATATCTTCATTCTTATTTGTTTCTAGGAATTTTTTAAATTTCTGTTTTTTATTTGTTCTATTACCCAGTAGTTTTTGAGCAGTGAATTGTTTAGCTTCCATATGTTTGATTCTTCTTCCTTGCTCTTCCTATAATTAATTTCTAATTTTATAGCATTGTGGTCCAATAAAGATGCTTTGTAATATTTCAATGCTTTTGAATTTACTGAGGCTTGCTTTATGTCCTAACATATGGTCTATTCTGGAGAAGGATCCATGTACACTAGAGAAGAATGTGAATTGTGCTTTTGTTGAGTGAAATACTCTGTATATGTCTATGAGGTTGAGTTGGTTGATTGTATTGTTGAGTTCTTCTGTATCTTTGTTGAGTTTTTTTCTAATTGACCTGTCCCTCTTTGAAAGTGGTGTGTTAAAGTCTCATACTACTATTGTAGAGTTGTCTATTTTCCCTTTTAATTCAGTTACTATTTGCTTCATGTATTTTGGAGCACTTTCGTTGGGTGCATAATTATTTATTATTGTAACATCTTCTTTGTCAATTGACCCTTTCAGCATCATATAATGTCCTTCTTGGTCTCTTATGTTTTTCACCTTAATGTCTATTTTGTCAGAAATTAATATTGCCACTCCTGCCCTTTTTTTGGTTTCCATTGGCTAGGTATATTTTTTCCATCCCTTAACTCTTAATTTGTTTTTATCTTTGTATCTAAGGTGGGTCTCTTGTAGGCAGCATATTGATGGGTTTTCTTTTCTTACCCAGTCTGCCACTCTCTTTCTCTTGATAGGTGCATGTAGTCCATTCACATTGAGTATAATTAGTGACAGGTATGAATTGATTGTTGTCAATCTATTGTGGTTTTTTGTCACATTGTTGGTATTTCTTAGTCCATATACTTTTCTGTACTGAGTTCAGTTTGTTGGCTAATGCTTTCTCCCTTTTCTTCTTTATAGCTGTGCAGTGAATTGCTTGATGTGGCCCTTCTAGCCATTGTCCTCCATTCTGTGATGTTTTGTAAATCTCATTATCCATGCCTATTTGGGGTGGTGTGGTAGTTAAGGTCAGGTATCAACTTGGCTGGGCAGCTGGTAGCAGTCATTCCTTATAATGACT
>NW_006921643.1:9341297-9342113 GCF_000298275.1 Orycteropus afer afer | reverse complement strand
AGTGGCATGGTAGTTTGGACATTTGGGACATCTTTGACCTCCACCTCATGGGGACCAGCCTCGTGCTGATCTTTCTAAGAGAAATTGTTCAAGCATATTGGGTTTGTGCTTATTAAACCCATATATTTTCCTTCCTTCTGGATTTCCATAGGGGGATTGTTAATTTTCTCTCTGGTTACCTTGGAGTATATTCTTGTCTCTACATTTTTAGAACAGTGCATACATTGTCCTATTTTCCTCTCCATTTGGAAGTTTGTCCCTAGAAGTTTTATTCCCTTTGATAGGTTAGTTGCTGTTGTTGTGTGCTGATTGACTTCCTTGGTTTTGAGAGTACAATGTTGTATGGTCTTATTTTGAGTTTCTATTTCTCATTTGGTTTTAGTGTTGATGTCAAGTATCCTGATTTTGTTGATGTTTCTTGTGGGCTCTCTATTGGAAAAACTTCCTTAAGCATTTCTTGTAGATTTGGTCTGGTTTCTACAAAATCCCTTAATTTATGTTTGTCTGAGAATGCTTTGATTTTGACCTCATATCTGATGGATAATTTGGCTGGATGTAGGATTCTTGGTTGGAAGTTCTTTTCGTTCAGTGTTTTACATATGCCGGCCATTGCCTTGTTGCCCGCATGGTTTCTACTGAATAATTGGAGCTCAGCCTAACTGTTTGATTATTATAAGTAATATTTCTTTTGTCCCAGGCAGCTCTCAAAATTTTTTCTTCATCTTTGGTTTTGGAGAGTTTGATTATAATATGCCTTGGTGTTTTCCTCTTGGGATCTATCTTGTGTGGGGTTCTATGAGCTTCTTGGACAAATAT
>NW_006921643.1:9324256-9340743 GCF_000298275.1 Orycteropus afer afer | reverse complement strand
TAATGCCTTGTCCTGTTTTTTTGTTTGATTTGAGGTTGCCTGTTGTTTCCTAGACATTTTGAGGTTGTCTTTAACTGTTGGTTATGTATTGATTTGTTTTGTCTTGAATTTATGGTTTAATTTCTTGAAAAGGTGAAGCTTTTAGTTATTAATTCAGGTATGTTGGGTTGCTCTGCAGTTTTCTTTGTGATGGTGGAAACACTGTGTGGAATGTGGGTATGGGTTTCTGTTTGTCGTAAAGAGTGTTTAGAGTTCTAACCAGGAGGATTTATGATGGCTGAATGTGGTTTCTTCTACTGGATGAGTGAAGTTATTGGTGGAGAAGGTGGGAGCAGAAGAAGGAAAGCTCGCTGTTGCTAGGGGTGGCTTCTAGGACTTTGAGTGGGCTGCTACTGATGACGCTGTACTGTTATTCACAAGCCTGCAGCTCAATTTCAGCAGACTCCAGTTGTTAGAGGGTTGCCACTTTCCACCAGGCTTAGGCACATGCAAAAACCCTGTTCCTGAGGCCCCTCAGAGCCAAAAAGCCAACCCAAGACAACTTCCCAGCTCTGCGATCCACTGCATGGGTTTTTCCCTCTAGGCCTGGCTGCCCATGGTGCCGTTGCAACTGGCCCAAACCATGATCTGCCTCAGGAGTTCCTCTGTGGGTCCGCCTACCTGTGGTGCCAAAGATCAGCTCAGTTTCAGTGGCGCTCGAGTAGGGAGAGTGCCTGCTAGTAATCTGTGGTCCCAATAATACTGATAAAGTCAAGTGCCAGCCTCTCAGTGCCACTAAGCTGACCCAAGACTACTCAGTGACCCACTGTCCCAGAGCTTTTCCATATATACTAGAAGCAGGCCACACCCTGAAGGAAACTTCCTTTGAACTAATTGGCTGCTCATAGAAGATCTAATCATGGAGGTGATTACATTATATCACATTTCATCATGGGGATAAATATATAATAACTGCTAAACTACTTAGAATCATGGCCCAGCAAAGTTGACATACAAACTTAACTGTCACACTGAGTGACATTTGGCCCATTGCAGACATCCTGTGACACAAAGGGACAAACCAGAGGGGGAAAGCCACACATGGGGAATGGCAGAATGGAAAGATACAAAGAATTTCAATCCTTGATAATTTCATTGGGTCACTGAATTAACCAATCCTGGAACTACTTTGGGATTTCTTGTTAAGTGAACTATTAAATGCTTTACTATTAATTAGGCATTCTGTAGCAGAAACCGTATTAGCAAGTACATTCCAACCTGAAATTACTATTATCAGATTCCATAAGCAAGCTCTTAGCCAAAAGGGTCTCCATGTAGATAATCCACATCTTTTAAAATCTGGTCCATTGGGTCAAGAAAAATTCAGATTTTCAATGTTTCTTCTTCTAGGAAGCATTTTATAAATCCCACTTTTCCAGTAAGCATCCATTCACTCAACAAATATTTATTTAGTACTTCTATAAGCCAGGAGGAGTCCCTGAGTGGTGGGAACAGTTAATGTCCTCAGCTGCTGACCGAAAGCTTGGTGGCTTGAGTCTACCCAGAAGGACCTTGGAAGAAAGACCTGGCAATCTACTTTCTAAAAAGCAGCCATTGAAAACCCTATGAAGCATAGTTCTAAAATGACACACATGAGGTCACCATGACTTCAAATTGACTTAAGAAGCAACTGGTTATAACTCAGGAACTATTTTGGAAGTTGGGGATAATAGTTGTGAACACCAATGATGAAGTCATTCCTTACATGGAATTTACATTCTGGAGGTGAGGGATAACATGATAGACAAGAAATTGGAAAAAAAAATAAATAAATAATTGAGTTGACTTCAGAAAGTATTAGATGCTATCTATGAAGGGAAGGAAGCAAAATATTGTGATCAAGAGTACAGGACCATTCTGGACAAGACAGCAGTGTAGGTCTCTCTGAGAAAGTGACATCTGAATGTGAATCAGAGAAAAAGCCAGCATGTGGGGTCTAGGACTGGGTTTCCCATTACCAAGACCATGGGGAGAAAATGAGCTTGGTGTGCCTGGAGACCAAAAAGAGCATGCACAAGGCTAGAGGGGCATGAGAGAGGCAGAGCAGTGGTGCATGAGGCTGGAGACACGAGCAGGAGCCAAGTTATGCAGGCCCTTGGAGAATGGCAAGGACTATGGAAGTTACTCTAAGTGCAAAGGAAAGCCACTGATTATGCATTTGCAGTGAGGGTATGACAGCCCCATGATCTGATTACCAAGAGATTTCATTGCAGTCTATCCTCTGGTTCAACCCCTCAAAAAGGCCCTTGTATCTCTTTATCAGGAGGGCAGAGTCCTATATGCAGAATCTCCTTCCTGCCCTGGGATTAAATGAGAAAGGAGCTGGCTCTACCCCCAGGCTCTCGCTTTGGTCCTAGCCCCAAACAGCCCATCAGGAAAACTGGCTCATCTATCTCCATGAGGGAGACATGGAATTTGACATACATCAAATATCCAAATTAAAAAAAAAAAAAAAAAGGCATTTCTTCAAGTCTCTGTTGGAGGCCTCACAACAAGCAGCAAAACTTTCTTTAAAAAAAAAAAAAAAGTAGGTCAGGGCTCTTCTGCCTGGGAGCACACAGAGCCTGGGCAAACTCCAAAAGCAACTGCTCCACTTGGAGGTCACCATTGAGCAATGTGAGTGATGTCAGGACTCAGGGCCTCCAAAAGCCCTAGGATTTCTGAACCTGACCTCACTCGTGGTTTGCCTGGTAAAGTTTTAAAACCATGACTTCCTGCCTGTGCTTTATTTATCCCACATGTTTATTTTCTATACAGTTTATTCCAAAACAGAGCACTGTGTGAGTTTCCAGGTCACCGTGTCCCATCAGGGCAAACTCAACAGATGTGGGATGAGCTGGAAGATAAAACAGGCCATCACTGCCGGTGCTGAGCACACACCGCCACTGCAGAGCAGGGGTTTCTTGTTCCGGAGCTGGCCAGGGAAAGTTCGTGTCTGTGACTTGTGTAATCAGTGTTCCTTCTCTCAAGGACATCCTGGGGGCAGGGCAGGCCCCCTCAGCCCCCATGCTTGAGAACAGTCCTTGCTGACATGGTCAGTATGACAGTGGAGGTCAAAGAATCATCCACAGATTCCTGAGAAGCTTGCTTTAATTTCTTTTTTCTTCTGAGGGCACCAGCAATTTCCTTCCATTTAATTCATTCTCTGGGTCTCCTGGCACGGTCCACTGTTGTCACGGCAACAGAGACTAGCAAAGCTCCTCTCTGAGGTTAATGTACCCCATGGCCCACTGCCCACAGGCTTCAGCCTCATTGCCAAGAGCCCTGCCTCCACTGAGCCATGACACTACCCCAGCCCTCCCTCTCCAGCAGCCTGGGTATCACCACTAGACCAAGAACCAACAGAAGTTTCCAAAAAGATTGATGACCCTTGTTTCCCTACCAGATCCCAACACATTGAAGAAAAAAAAAAAAAAAAAAAAAAAACTCTCCCTAAACCTTTGAACTGAGTTTTGCTGAAACTAAAATTGATCTTTCATGCTTCTGAAACCACAAGCAGAAATTTGGTTTCAGCTGCGGGCTGTTTTCTTTGACCTCTTCCGCATAGGAAACTCATTCTTTAGCATCTTGTTAGGAGGCTCAAGGTTATAAGACTTCCACCAACAATGGAGGCAGTGGTAGTGTTGAAGATGATATTAATGAAAACTACTGGAATTTAAGCACAATCCTGGTAAAAGCTATTCCTGTGTTCTTTTCCTTTGTTGTTATTTATTAATAGTGCATACTCAGCACCTAGGACAGGGCACCTGGTACACAGTAGGCCGTCAACACAAATTTGTTGAATTAATAAATAACATTCAATGAGCTCTTACTGAAGGAGCTTTGGTAGCGCAGTGCTTAAGGCATCTGATTGCTAACCAGAAGGTTGGCGGTTCAAACCCACCAGCCACTTCATGGAAGGAAGATGGGGCAATCTACTTCTGTAAAGATTTATTGCCTTGGAAGCCCAGTGGGGGTCACTATGAGTTGGAACTGGCTCGATGGCAGTGAGTTTGGGTTTTTTGGGTTGAGCTTTTACTGTGTACCAGACAATGTAGTATTTTGCATACATTTGTCTCTACTTTTATTATAGGATACGATGAGATCTTAAAAAAACAAAAACAGTTTGCTCTTACTACATGCAATCACACTCTAAGCATTTTATATATATTAACTCAATTTGTCCTCACAATGTTGTTGTTATATGCCGTCAAGTCAGACCTGACTCATAGCGACCCCTTCTTGGTTTCCAAGGCAGTATCACTATGGAAGTAGATTGCCCAACCTTCCTTCTGAGGATTGGCTGGTGGGTTTGAACCACCAGCCTTCTGGTTAGCAGTCAAGTGCCTTAGGCACTACGCTACCAGAGCTCCCCCTATGTATTTTCCCAGATTGAAAAAAAAAGAGAACAGGAGATGAAGCAACCTGCTCAAGTTCATGTAATCAGTAAGTGGCAGACTAAAATTTGATCTCAGGACAGCTGGCCTAAAGTCTTTGCCCTTAACCACTACACTTATCCCCAAAATATATTTATTGAACATCTAATATGGCAGTTCTAACCCACCCAGCTACTCTGTAGCAGAAAGGCCTGGAGATCTGCTTCTGTAAAGATTACATCATTTGGAGCAGCTTTTCTCTGTAACATATGGGGTTGCCACGAGTTGGGGGCCAATTGGATGGTCGCTAACAACAACACGTGTCAGGTATGTCAGATGTTGGAGATACAGCTATAAACCAAACAGTGTTCCTCCATGAAACTTTTGAGGGAATTGCGGTTCAGAGAGGGCAAGGAATTTGCCTAAAGCCACACAGTTGTTGGAGTTGGGATTCCAACTTGGGCATCCTGTCTCCAGAGCCTGCTCTCTACCCTGTAAAACAGATTGATAGCCACAGGCTTAGGCATGCTCTGCAAACTCTAACTAACAGATGAAAAATGGGAAAACATAGTAGAGTGCAGTAGCTGTGCATTTACATCTAAGCAGTGTCCTTGTGGGACATGAGATAAAAGTCACTCAGTAGGGTTCCATCAGGCTGCCTTGTGATAGAAGAGAAGAGACAACTGTGGGAGTGGCACATGACTGGGAAGCCAACTGGTCTACCACAAAGCAAAACTAGGCATTGTCTTCTACCATTGCTGTCAGGATGGGCTAACATCTGGGAAAAAGCCCTTCCGGAGATGGTGGATATCAACACTACCCTCCAGATTGCTGGCAGGTTAAGACATTTGACCTAACCCTCCAGCATCAGGGTTCAGGTCTCCTCCTAAGTTTGCAATAGCATAATTTGAATTCCACCTGGAGAACAAAATGACTTATTAAGTGAAACCAGACGTCATGCCCCAGGTCCCAGGGTAAGAGCTCTGCGTGGTGCATCTGTACTTTCAATGAGGCAGAGATGTTGTATCCTGGGACTTCCGATACCTAAAGACAAACACATTTGAGAGGAGGAAGGTGCCAGAAAGAGCTGGAAATGTGTTTTTAAGTTTTTTTCTTCCGGGAGTGGAGGGTGGGGTGGAGAGAAAAATGTATGTTAACCTTAATAAATGTAGTGCTATTTCCTTTTTTGACTGGAATATAACTAGATCAATTGCAAAAGCAAAGAATGTAAAGGGAACAGAATGAGTGAGTGGGAGAAAACTGAATGATTGAAAGAAAGAAAAAAGGGAAGGCTAGAAAGAGTAGAAAATAGAGACAGAAAAGGGAAACTTAGCCACAAAAGCAAAAGAAAAATATGAGATGAAGTGGCAAGGGACAGCGATGGATGATAAGGTGAAAACGAAACAAAGAGAGACACTAAACTCAACATAGGTAACCAGAGAAAAAGTGGGGAAGAAAAGATAATTATTTTCTGTGTCAGGTTTCCAAATGACCCTCCACCTGGGGCTTTGGCCACCCCCTCCTGTTAGCTGTGGCTCAGAGGACTCTCTATCAGTCTATCGAAGAGGCAGGAGGCTATCAGTTTACAAGTGGAGAGGAAGCTGAGGAAGAGGAAAGAAAGCAGACAAATTACTAAATGAGGAAGCCAATTATCCAGCGCACTATACTTCAAGCTGTCAGTAGGCTGCTATTCCTCAGGTACCTTTGGGCAAAGTGGGACTTAGAACACTAGAGTTTGCTGCCATCTGGCCTTTCCAATAAGATAATCTCCACAGACTTCCTCTAGCACGTCCACATCAAATTGCCAGCATCCTGAATGAAATCTTTCCAAATCAGAAACCAGTGTTACTGTATTACTGGGTCCCAGGATCACAAAAGCAAAAGAAGCCTGCAAATAAAACTGCCCAGGAACCATTTCAGTTTCCTATTCAAACAAACTTCAGGGCTTATCTGGAGCCTTCTGTGACTGCTCTAACAGCAACAAATATAAAAAGCCAAAAGTAATAAACATTTGGAGTCCCTGCTGTGGTGCAAACAGTTAATGTGTTCGGCCACTAACTGAAAGGTTGGAGGTTTGAAGCCACTCAGAGGTGCCTAAGAAAGCCTGGTGATCTTCTTCCTAAAGATCAGCCACTAAAGATCCTGTGGAGCTCAGTTATACGTTGACACATATGGGGTCACCATGAGTTAGAAACGACTCCATGATAAACATGGGCTTTTCTGTTTTTGTTCTTAAATTGTGGTTTGGGTGAAAGTTAACGAGCATATTAGTTTTCCATTAAACAATTTATACACATTTTGTTTTGTGACATTAGTTGCAATCCCCTCAATATATTAGCACTCTTCATTGGGTTCCCTTTCTAATTGTCCTTCTTTCCTGCCCCTTTCTGCCTTCCCAACTTTGTTTTTGCCCTTTTGGTCTCATATAGTTGATTATTCTAAGAGTATATCCCTTATGGGTATTAGTGTTCATTTTCTAGGTCTGTCTATTGTTTGGCTAAAAGGTGATTCCTGAGGAGTGGATTCAGTTACAGGTTTGAAGGGTATCTAAGGTCATAGTCTTGGGGGTTCCACCAATCTCTATCAGAGATTTTTGTTTCTTTGGTTGGTTGGTTGGTTTTTTATGATTTTCAATTTTGTTCTACATGGCAAATGGATTTTAACAGACATTTGCTTTAGTCAAGAAGCAAGGATAGTGCAAAGTGAAAGACTGTTTTGTGCCTCACCTGAGTTCAGCACATAAGCACCTTAATTTATGGAGAATTTTATATTTTCACTTAAAAGATTGATGCAGAACAAAGGAAATACCACTTAGTCTAGCCACACAAGCTGACAAGCATTGCTGTATAATACTCATTCCCACACAATTGGAAGTAGGAAGTTGAGGGTAGAGAGGGGTCAAAGAAGGGATCACAATTTCTGGAAAAAAATCCTATTAGTCAGTGGCAGGATCCACCTTGCAAGAAATTTGAGTTACCAAGAAAAGCTGGAGTATGGAACAGGTCACAACAGTGTCCTGTGAAGCATCTTCATTCTGAGTAATAGCCAAACTCCTACAGAATAGGCTTCTGAAAAGTTTAAATTCAGGGAAGGTATACTACATTTTCTAGTCCACTACTCACCTCTCAGTGTGTCATACTGTAGTGGCTTGCATTTTGTTGTTAGGCTGGAAGCTCTGCCACCAATCTGTCAAATACCAGCAGGGTTATCCATGGTAGACAGGATTCAGTGGAGCTTCCAGACTAACGCAGACTAGGAAGAAGAACCTGACAATCTACTTCTGAAAAAACTGGCCTGTGAAAACCTTGTGGATAGCAACATAATGTTGTCTGACACAGTGCCAGAAGATGAGCCCTTCGGGCTGGAACACATTTAAAACACATCTGGGGGAAGAACTGCTTCCTCAAAGTACAGTCGATCTTAATCATGAGATGGACAAAGCTTTCAGGAACTTCATTTGCTGAAGCAGCATGACACAAAATGAGAAGAAACAGATGAAAACATCCATTAGTAATTAGAGCATGGGATGTGCAAAGTCTGAATAAAGGAAAATTTAAAGTTATCAAAAATGAAATGGAATGCTTGAAGATCGCTATCATCTGCATTTGTGGTGCAGTGAATTACTTAATATACTTCTAGCCATGGTCTTTGTGACTCTCACGAGATGACTGGGAGGGACTATGCAAATGTGAGGTGCTTGTGGCCTACCAAGGTGATTGGATAGCTTGTTAATAATGTAAATAAGGTACATGGTACCCTTGTGTGGGTAAACCAAAACCAAAACTGAACTCACTGCCGTCGAGTCAGATCCAACTCATAGCGACCCTTCCTTGGGTTTCCAAGGCAATATCACTACGAAAGTCGATTACCCAACCTTCCTTCCGAGGAGTGGTTGGTGGGTTTGAACCACCAGCCTTCTGGTTAGCAGTCAAATGCTATGAAACCCTAATGTGGGGAATGGTCAGTATTGCCATAGTTCTAGGCTTAAAATGAGCCAACCTAGAGGTGAAAAGGGAGTTCTCACTACCACCAAGAAAGAAGAATCAGGAGTTGAGCCATCCTTGGACCTAAGATCAGCACACTGGACTTCCTGGACCCAGAATGCAGAGAGATGACAGAGAGACAGTGGCAGCAGAGGCAGCAGAACCAAGAGAATAGCATGAGACAGAGTGGTGGGCTTCTCAGACCACAAAGTGAGAAAGTTGAGTGCCTTGAAGCAGGAGTCTTGCTGTCAGAGTGGGATGCCGCTCTGGGTACCTATGAGCAGAACTAAAAGATCTCTGTAACACTTGCCCAAGCAGAGGAGAGGCCAAGCCAAGGGGGCGAAGGCCAAAGAGAGGTATGCTTATGGGCATGGCTGAGTGAGGCTGTCCTGGTCAAAGAATTGTATCCTATGCATTCCTGAACCTGAACTGTAACCTGTTACTTCCCTAATAAACCCTATAATCATGAATACTGTCTGTGAGTTCTGTGGGGCCTTTGCAACGAATGATTAAACCTAGCAGAGAAGTACAGAGTGTCACAGGAGAGATGGGTGGTGTCAGATTTGGGAAAAAGTTTGGAGGGTGGTGGTATGTCTGACCTCTGCTTCACAGGAATCAGCCTTGGGCTATTGATGCTGATGTGATTTTTGATCCCCCTTGTGAAGTTAAAGGAGGTCAGAAGATACAGCCCCATGCCCTTTTTTTGCAGCATCAGTGAGCTGAATTGGAATGGTATTAGTCATTTTTAATCAAACAATCATATGGTCTACTATGCCTAGATTGACAAATTGAAAAAGACCAGCATTATATTTGTTGTCAAAAAGAACATTCCAAGATCTATCCAGAAATAATATGCTATCAGTGGCAGAATATGTAATATCCATAAGCCTGCAAGGAAGACCAGTTAATATGACTATTACTCAAATATTTTATGTACCAACTACTAAAGCCAAAGATAAAAAAATTGAAGATTTTTTTTTTTTTTTTACCAACTTCTGCAGTTTGAAATTGACCAAACATACAATCAAAATGCATTGATAATTACTGGTGACTGGAATGTGAAAGTTGAACAGAAAGAAGGAGGATCAGTAGTTGGAAAATATGGCCTTGGTTACAGAAACAATACAGGAGACTGCATGATAGAAATTTGCATGACCACCATTCATTGGATATACTATTTTCAATAATATAGATGGCAACTATACACATGGGTCTCACCAGATGGATATACAGGAATCAAACTGACTACATCTATGGAAAGAGATGATAGAGAAGATCAATATCATCAGTCAGAACAAAGCTAGGGGCTGACTGTGAAACAGACCATGAATTGCTTCTATGCAACTTCAAGTTGAAGCTGAAGAAAATTAAAACAAGCCCATAAGAGCCAAAGTACAACCTTGAGAATATTTTACCATCTCAAGAACAGATCTGATGCACTGAATAGTAATGACCAAAGATCAGATGATTTGTGGAAGGACGTCATATATGAAGAAAGCAAAATGTCATTAAAAAGACAGAAAAGAAAAAAAAGAACAAAGTGGATGTCAAATTGCTCTTGAACACATAGTACCTAAAGCTAAAGGAAAACATGATGAAGGAAAAGAGTTAAACAGAAGATTTCACAGGGCAGCTCAAGAACACAAAGTATTATAATGAAATGTGCAAAGACCTGGAGTTAAAAAGGGAAGAACACACTCAGCATTTCTCAAGCTAAAAGAACTGAAGAGAAAATTCAAGCCTCTAGCTTCAATAGTGAAGTATTCTATGAGCAAAAAAAAAAAAAAAAAAAAACTGAATGATGCAGGAGACACCAAAAGAGTCACTGTACCAAAAAGAATTACTTAACGTTCAACCATTTCAGGAGGTAGCATATGATCAAAACTGATGATACTAACAGAAGCCCAAGCTGCACTGAAGGCACTGGCAAGCAACAAGGCTCCAAGAATTGACTGAAGACCAATTGAGATGTTTCAACAAATGGATGCAACGCAAGAGGTGCTCACTCATCTATGCCAAGAAATTTGGAAGACAGTTACATGGCCAACCAATTGGAAGAGATCCACATTTGTTCCCATTCCAGAGAAAGGTGGTAATCCAACAGAAGGTGGAAATTACTGAATAATACCATTAATATCACACACAAGTAAAATTTTGCTGCAAATAATTCAAAAATGGTTGTAGCAGTTCATTGACAGGGAACTGCCAAAAATTCAAGCTGGCTTCAGAATAGAAAGAGGGATATCATTACTGATGTCAGGTGGATCTTGGCTGAAAGCAGAGAATATCAGAAAGATGTTTACTTGTGTGTATTGACTATGCAGAGGTATTTGACTGTGTGGATAATAACAAATCATAGGTAATGTGAAGAATGGGATTTCCAGAATGCTTAATTGTGCTCTTGTGAACTTGTACATAGACCAAGCCAGTCATTCAGACAGAACAAGGTGATATTGCAAGGTTTAAAATCAGGAAAGATGTGCATCAGAGTTGTATCCTTTCACCATGTTTAGTCAATCTGTATTCTAAGCAAATAATCTAAGAAGCTTGACTATATGAAGAAGATGGCAGCATCAGGACTGAAGGAAGACTAATTAACAACCTGCAATATGCAGATGACACAACCTTGCTTGCTGAAAGCAAAGAGAACTTGAAGCATTATTGATGAAGATCAAAGACAACAGCCTTCAGTATGGATTATGCCTCAACATAAAGAAAACAAAAATCCTCACAGCTGGAACAATAAGCAACATCATGATAAAAGGAGAAAAGATGGAAGTTGTCATTTTATCTGGATTCACAGTCAACACCCATGGTAGCAGCAGTCAAGAAATCAAATTACCTATTGCATTGGGCACATTTGCTGCAAAAGACCTCTTTAAATTTAAAGAGCAAAGATGTCACTTTGAAGACTAAGGTGTGCCTGACTCAAGCCATAGTATTTTCAATTGCCTCATGTGCATGTGAAAGCTGGACAGTGACTAAGGAAGAACTGATGCATTTGAATTTTGGTGTTGGTGAAAAATACTGAATGTATACCATGGACGGCCAGAAGAACAAACAAACTTGCCTTGGATGAAGTATAGCCAGAATGCTCCTTAGAAGCAAGAATGGCCAAGACTTCACCTCATGTTGTCAGGAGGGGCCGGTCCTTGGAGAAGGACATCATGCTTGGTAAAGTAGAGAGTCAGCAAAAAAGAGGAAGACCCTCAATGAGATAGATTGACACAGTGGCTACAATGTGGGCTCAAGCATAGCAACAATTGTGAGGATGGGCAGTATTTCATCCTTTTGCACATGAGGGCACTATGAGTTGGAACTGACTCAATGACACCTAACAACAACAACACAACAACCCTAAGTTATTCAGAAAGCAGACATGGTAAATCAACCTGCCCACTTGCCAACACTTGGCATAATTCTATAAACGATTCTCCTTCTCTGTAGAGGGTGATGACTGTAACATTGGAAAACATTTAGAGCGATAGATATACCTACCTTCCTGCCCCACAAGGTAAAACTGACTAGTCACATTCACAGTTACTATAATAATGTTTCTCAGTGTGAGGCCTGTGAATTACCTGCATCAGAATCACTGGGGAAACTTGTTGGAATTATTGTTGCTGACTTGAAATTTCTTGGGATTGGGCTGAAAAATCTACATTTTAAAAGGAGCTCTGCTGGGGATTCTTATACCCTCAAAAGTTTAAGAACCTCTCTTCTCTCCCATGCTATTTGTGGAATCTTTTCTTCTTCCCTTCGCTCTCTTCCTCTCTCCATCACCCCCAGTCTTCTCTGAGGTGCTATGGTCAGTACGAATAAGATACAAAGCTCACCCTGAAAATGACAACAGCAAGGAAAATTCATGAATGCAAAGGTATTTCTACAACTCTAAAAGCTAATTGTTGAAGAAGAATGTATCAGTCAGTTCATGGAAAGATGAGTTTGGCTCCCTTTGGTGAAATGTAGAATTTCTAATACATAAATACATTTGAATAAATTAAAACAAGACCCAGTCACTTGCATTAAGGAACCCTGGGGGGACAATGGACATGATTGCTAACTAAAAGGTTGGCAGTTTGAACCCACCAGCAGCTCTGTAGGAGAAAGATCTGGTAATCTGCTCCTGTAAAGCGTATAGCCTAGAAAACCCTATGGGGCAATTCTACTGTGTCTCTACATTATACAGGATCACGATGAGTCAAAAATCAACTTGATGACACCTAACAACAATCACAAGTCATTGGCAATTTATTTTGAGAAGTGTGTAAACATGAACACACCTAACAAATTTGCCAATAATTCTTTGCTCCATTCATTGTCCTTATTTATTAGATTATGGCAAGCATAGCATAGCCATCTTTGCATAATGTGAACATGAAACAAACCCACTATGTCTGTGCCAAAGACATAAGCACCTGATTGATAAGTTCAGTGCTGGCAGGAGATATCAGTCATGGGGGTGAGTGGCTTCTCACACATCAGCAGAGGTATCTCTTGAACTTGTCATTATTATTGACTCAAAACCAACAAGAAGAAAGTGGCAGAAAATAGCTTCAGGGGATTGCTTTTGGATACGTTCATGACATAGTTGTGTTTATACCAACATGTGCCATGTAAATGGAACTGCAATGGCTCTGAACTATGCTCTAGATCAAATAGTGACTCTAGTACTTTGTTTTGGGAAATGCAGGTTAGATATTCTTCTCTCTTTTGAACAAACACTGATACACTCTATAAATGAACCCCGGTGATCTAAGATGCAATTTCCTTCTCTGAAGGGGAACCCATTCCTGAGATTTCCCAGCTGATTTTCATCTTTCTGTGACATTCCAGTCAGCCCCCAGTCATCTTCTCCCCTGCTTTACTCCAGCTTATTTCAAGTTCAGGTTTCCTGTATTTTTCCTGTCTCCATTCCTCTTTTCCATAATGGTGCCCTTAACCTTCCACCACCTTCATTCCCTGAATCTTTTTCAACCACTGGAAGCTTTCAAATAAGAATGAAGCAAATTCCTTGCCCAGATTCTGCAAGGATTTTAGTTCTACAAATAAACAGGGAAATGGATCTCCAAGAATTCCATGTCAACCATAAAACATGCTTCTAAGGAACACTGGTTTCCTCCAAGAAAAGAAAAGCCAAAGCAAGCCCACATTGCACACCATAGAGGATTTAGGAGAAGGCAACCACGCAGTTTTAGCTCTGCTGACCTAACTTAAACAAATGGGGAATAGACCAGAAGGAAGCCCTCCCTGATAACTATTAAAACATTCCATGTTTGGTAAGAAACTACTTATTTCCTGTGAAGTGGGAAGCTATGCTCACCATCAGTCTGGTTGCACAATGGGTTCACCTCAGAAAAGAATCCACTGGCCCTTGAAGCTTTCTACAGTAAATCCTGTCTTTTTTTTTTTTTTTTTTTTTTTTTTTTGCTGCTTAAACTTTTGGAAAAGCTACTTGGCACAATGGTTTTCAAAATGGGTTCTATGGTTGTGTTCAATGTGTGTCTCTAGGACCTGTCTGGATGTTAGATCCAGGAAAAAAACAAGCAAGCAAAAATTCAAAGTTTGAAAACCACGAGCATAGCACAATAATTTCCATGGGTTTTTAGGTGCTCTTACCAAGACAGAAGAGAAAACCAGGAAAAAAGGTGAGGAAATCACTCAACTTCAATACCACTGTCAACCACATCAGGTTGGCCTGAAATCTCCCAACAGATTATGTTGACTCTGGCAGTCATCAAAAATTTGGGTCAGGGTGAGGTGGGCTGGATAAATGTCCTTTTTAGGGAGACATTCTCACTCTTGTCTTTTGATTTATGGAACGTGATTTCTCAGAAAATTCTCAGCACCTGATACAAATAATAAGGAATCCTCCAAAGACTGAGATTTCATGTTTTTCGTGACTCAGACTGAATCAGAGACTTCTAGGCCTTGAGTTCTATCATCATTTTTAACTGCCATGGCTGTGCCATCTCTGTGAATTACTATTCACACTAACCTTTCTATCAGTAAATGGTCAGTGAGTGGATTGTTGATTTTGTTTTATTGAAATAGGCCAAGGAAGCTCCAATAAAACTGGAAAGTATAGTTTTTCAGAGGGAACAAGGAGTTGGGGAAGGTTTCAATATACATGCTGCCCAACTTATGAAGGAAATTCTGAGTTTTCAGAAATTCTTGTCTTTTGTAGGTCTTAGCCTTAACACTGTCTAGGAAACAATCTAAATGGCATTAGAAGACAGACAAGATTGGGCTCATCACTTGTGGATAGGTAAGGAGAACAGAGCTAGGCAAACTACAGAAGAAGACAAGTAACATTTGTTTTCTTCTCACACTTTAACTAGCTCCTAGCCCCTAACTTCAACTTTCAGCTTCCTATCTGGTGATTTCTCTAAATGCTCTAAAATCAATTGATCTTGGAGATGTTAAAACCTGAATGAGTAATATCTTCATCAGCCTCATCTTCATTTTTGAGCTCTTACTATGTACCAGATATCTATGCTTTAATATATTACCTCATTAATCCCTACAATACACCTACAACGTAGATACTAACGTTAGCAGTATTTTATAGGTTATAAACCTGTTGCTCAGGGAGCTCTGGTAGCATAGTGGCTAAGACACTTGCCTGCTAACCAGACGGCTGGCGGTTCAAACCCACCAGCCACTCCTCGGAAGGAAGGTTGGGCAATCCTACTTCCGTAGTGATACTGCCTCGGAAACCCAAGGAGGGGTCGCTATGAGTCGGGGCCGACTCGACGGCACATAACAACAACAACAACAACAACAAACCTGTTGCTCAGCCACAGCCAAACACCTTGAGGGAGTGAGTGGCTGGGCCCATGGGCTCGGGACCATGGATGTGGGGGACATGAAGCTCAACTGGTATAACCTACCACACAAAAACCTCATGCTACATCCTACTTTTATGAGCAGCAACTGGGATCTTAAAAGCTTGTGAGCAGCCATCTAAAATGCAACAATTGGTCTCTCCTCATCCTGAGCAAAGACAAATAAAGAAAATCAAAGATGCATGAAAACAATAGTCCCAGGGACTAGTGAATCATGGGAACCTCAGCCTATATGTCCCTGAGACCAGAAGAATTAGATGCTGCCCAGCTACCACTGGCAACCACTTGGAAAAGGGTCCAAATAGGAGATCCTGGATAGAGTGAGAAAAAAATGAACAGAACTCAAAATCATAAAAAAGAGCAGTCTTACTAGTCTGTTAGAGACTGGTGAAAACGACTTGAGACTATGGCTCCTAGATACCTTTCAGGCCTGGAATTAAACTCACTGCCCTGGCTTTCAGCCAAAAAATTGACAGGCCTACAAGGTGAACCATTATACCAGGTAGTACACTCTTTAGAACAATCAGTCATGGGAGATCAGAAGGGCAGCATTTGAATAGGGAGATAGCTCAGAGGGCAGGAATGCTAAGGAAAGAAGGATACAGGGACAAAGGAACCACAGGAAGGAAGTGGAAAGAGAGCTGTTACATTATGGACATAGCGATCAAAGTTATAAAACAAAATACATATGGACTGTTGAATGGAAAACGAATTTACTCTGTAAATTTTCATCCAAATTACAATTTAAATAAATCAATAAATCTGGTGGTCAGAATGTTCAAATGACATCTCTAGGTCACCTAGCTGACAAATGACGGAACCAAGACTCAAATGCATGTGCCTTTAATTCCAAAGCACTTAACCAGCATAGAGAAAAAGAAAGTGTTAGCTCCATTTACCAAGTAAGTACTGAACTGACTATAACAGAGGAAAGGGTTAGAAACCTGACTTTTTTATAAAGCTAAGCCAAAGCAGATTCAATGGTAAAGAGAATTTTATTACAATTTGAGGGGATTTCAATATATAAGGCAACAAACTTATGAATAGATAGATTATTCCTTGAATCCAAAGAGAAGAAGCCATTGATTTCTTTAGTGACAGAGTGCTGGGAATCCTTCTCTTTAAAGGTTCCTAGGATTGGACAGGGATGATGTTGTTCTTGTTGTTAGTTGTTGTTAAGTGCCGTCGAGTCGTTTCCGACTCATAGCGACCCCATGCACAGCAGAACGAAACACTGCCCGATCCCGCGCCAGCCCCATAAT
>NW_006921643.1:9293523-9323351 GCF_000298275.1 Orycteropus afer afer | reverse complement strand
CATGATCCACACAATCAAATGCCTTTGCATAGTCAATAAAACACAAGTAAACATCTTTCTGGTATTCTTTGCCTTGAGCCAAGATCCATCTGCAACCAATCACAGGGATGGTGCATGACTGGGCAGCGTTATGTTCCACTGTGGACTCAACAGCAGCTAATAAGAAAAAGAGATGGTCAGCATCAAGCTGCAAAGAGGTTAAGACAATTTGATGGGCTGGCTAGAAAATCAAAATGCTTTATGTAGGTTGATCATCAAAGAGATCTGATTGCTTCTTTGTCTAAAGAGAATTATGGTCTTTGCTGCTCAATAGAGTGGGAAGGTTGGATAGAGGCTCCAACTTCAGCTCAAATGGAATGTGAAGTCAACCCTGGATCACATGACTGAACCAAACGCCATCAAGAACTTTCCCCACCTACTGCCAGGGCATCCCCTATAACAAATGCAGTGACCACAAACAAGCAGATCTGGTTTGCAGTATGACACACACATACTCACCTGCCCACAATTTCAAATACAGATATACATAAAACCATGCAAGAAAACAGATACACTATATAAGTCATCCGAAGAATACCTTCCCCAGTGAATTGCAGGCCACATTGGGGCTGAAATGAAACAGCCTGAGGGGTAGCAGGAACTGAGAACCTTGGCTATCAGATCCAGAGTTCCTTCAGTGGTTTGCTCACAAGTGAGTCTACCTTCCTGACCCCACAAGAGTTCCTACAATGATGTATGCTTCCTCTAGCTCCTGGGAACTTCCTGCTGACATTGCCTGAGGTAAATCCATTTTCTTCAAAGATCCTAGCCTTGGGATAGCCACGTTTTACCTTTCAATGCTCTTGTTTTGCCCCTTTCCTATGAAGTCTATTTATGGTTCATGGTAGACAAGACAGGCAATTGTCAAAAATTATAAACTATTTTACTAGGGAGTACAGAGCAATTCAGTATGCCAACTTGAGATGGGTATTAATTAGACAAAATTCAGGAAGCCTTTCTTCCCATAACTTACTGCATGCCAAGCATCATGCTAGGCAATATGGAGGAATAAAAAATGTTGAAAGATCCAGTTCTCCTAAGAGTACCACAATCTGCTACATTTCAGGGTATTAAATCTTATAATTCAATTCAACCTGACTCCACTTACAGCAAAGCTATTTCTTCCAGAGATCACCATTTACTACTAGACCTCCCAACTCACCTCTACCAGATCACTCTTTTCTACTTCAGTAATTCACCTTTCTTCCTAATTTCTGGCCCAGGTCAAATTTATTTCACTTTTTTTCCTTGTTTCCTGGGAAAACAAACTCCTTCCTCCTGGCTTTCCATTCATTTCCAATTTAAATTACTCTTCTCTATGTAAACTGCTAACCAGAAGGCTGGTGGTTCAAACCCACCAGCCACTCCTTGGAAGGAAGGTTGGGCAATCTACTTCTGTAGACATACCGCCTTGGAAACCCAAAGAGGGGTCGCTATGAGTCAGCTCTGACTTGACAGCACATAACAACATGTAAACTGCTGGAGTCTCTGGATGGTGTAAAAGGTTAACTCCTTTGTCTACTAACCAAAAGACTGAAGTTTCAAATCTGTCCAGAGGCACCTCAGACGAAAGGCCTGGTGATCTACTTCAGAAAAATCAGCCACTGAAAACCCTGTGGAGCCCAGTTCTACTCTGACACACATGGGGTGGCCGTGAGTCAAAGTCAATTTGATGTTAACTGCTTCCCCCGCCCTTTGTTTTTTATTTCTATATAAACTGGCATATCACCATGGAGGGCAACTTAGCATCCATTAAAATTTAAAATGTATATACTCCTTGACTTGGCAATTCATTTCTTATGATCTACCATAGGAAAAACTCTCACATTTACGTAGGTGGCATATATGGGATACTCTTCCAGCACTTGTAAAACAAAAAGCTGGAAACAACCTAACTGTCCGTCAGTAGGTGAATGACTCAATAAACTGGTATATAGTCTATCCATGGAGCATTGGACAGAAGTTAGAAAGAATGAGATAGATCTATATAGATTAACATGGAGAGCTCTCTAGGGCAGGTCTCTTTTGTTGCATGACAAAAGCAAGTTGCAGAAAAATAATTACCATATGATTTACATATCATCATTCTTCACCAATAAACAAGATCATAAGGCACTTGACTGCAAACCAGAAGGCTGGTGGTTCAAACCCACCAGCCACTCCTCGGAAGGCAGGTTGGTCAATCTACTTCTGTAGTGATACTGCCTCAGAAATCCAAGGAGGGGTTGCTATGGGTCGAGTCTGACTCAACGGCACATAACAACAACAACATATAGTTACATATTTATTTGTAAAAAGCAAAATACTAGGTGGTACAAACAGTTTGTTCTTTACTGCTAACCTAAAGGCTGGCAGTTTGAAACCAGCCAGCAGTACCATGGAAGAAAAGATCTGGCCATCTGCTTCGTTAAGATTACAGCCAGAGAAAACCCTATATAACAGTTCTACTCTGTAACACATAGGGTCGCCATGAGTTGGAAACAACTTGATGGCAACTAACAGTGACATACTTGCAAAGGTACATAAATGGTCTGAAAGGTTACACACCAAAATAAAGACCTCAGGATCTCTGGGGAGTGGAAGGAAGACCTGTCTTGAAATTTTCTGATTTTGTTTATAAGAACAATATATTCATGTATGACTTACATTAGTAGAAATAATTTTAAGATGTTTAAATAAATCAGATATGTCTTTCCTAGCAATGAGATATGCCCTACCCCCACCCCCAATCCCATGTAAAAGAAGCAAAATAATACAGCCCCAGGAACCTTGGAAGGCTGACATTATTTCCAGATTCATCATCTGTTCACTCATTCAACAAATACTTCCTGAAAGCCTGTTATATGCTAAGTCCTGTTCTATAAACTAGTCTCTCTCTTAGCATAGAGCCTCCTGCTCCAGAATGTGTTCATTCCCCGCTACTCCCCATAACCCACCTCCTAACCCCACACTCTTTTACACCTGGGGCCCCACACTTATTAGCTCTGGTTTCCAGACTCTCACTCTGAGCCCCCAACCCTCTTCTGTAGTCATTCTTCAGGTACTTGGCTCTTCATCAACAAATGTTAACATAACCATTAGCCTCTGTTCCATTTAAACTCCGGTTCATTTACTCCAGCTCTGAGCAGAGGGGAACATTCTCAGATCTACAAAGGTTGGGGATGAGGAGGAACGTTCCCCACCACCACTGTCCCACACCCGAAGTCTCATGGTAGAAAAACACATAGTGAAACATAAATTCCCCGTCTGAAAATCCCCCCACCCTCCTTGCTTTATGCAGAGACAGTGGGTTGTTATTCTGAGGCGTGGGCTCTGTTGACCTCCCAACCACACATCCCTAGGTTTTGCTCTGGCTGCAGCTGGAGAAAAAGGAGACATTTGACACTAATACGATTTGATTCTCATCTCGACTTTATATCATTTCTGCAATGAATGCTTTTCAGGTCAAGGCTCAGCCTCACTCTTGCTTGATTCTTAAGAAAAGTCCTATGGACTTTTCACTTGAAGCCCAGTTCCTATGAACTTTCTGCAAACTTACAATCTAGTAAAAAAAAAAAAAAAAAAAAGGAAAAAAAAAAAAAAAATGTCAGAAAGAAAAAAAGCAAATCCAAAATGACCTGGTGGTGGTTTGGCAAGTGGCAGATTTCTATGGGAGAGAAAGATAATTTGTGAGTAAAGGGTTAAACATTAACATACTTCCCTGGAAGTACTCTTCTCCACTGATAATGGAACCCAAGTGCAAACCTTGGCAGGAATCGCAGATTAGCTCATGACAGGTAGAGGCTTCACGCTGGTTGCTGCTGCAGTTCCAGCAAAAAACTGGGGACATGGGGACCACTCTGTGACACAGTAGGTTGGAACAGATTGCTTTGCAGCGATCTCTTCTGGCTGAAATAATTCCCTGTAACAACTTCCTTGACACGCTGTCAGGATGGCCTGTTTCCAAGGCAATGGCTGATGCGTGGGGATATAATTGACATCATCTGTGGTCTTCTAGAGATAAAGTCTCCAGAACAACCCTGCTGCCTTCTAAAAGATCTATTCATCCATTCAGTAATGTTTGCTAAGTTGGGTCTCCCTGCTATGTCCTCCCTAGCAGCCTCCTGTTTTTCCCGTATCATAACATTGTTCACTTTTAACTGTAAAGTTGGCGCTGCAAACTCAAATGTCTGTGGAAGCAAGGCAGATAATATAAATGAACCAAGCAGGCTGATGACAAACCAAAGGGCCCCTGCCTGTCGAAAGGGAGAAGCCAGTCTCCACTCTAGGTGATGCTTTAAACTCAGGAGGCCTTTTTGAAACACAGTTCCTTGCAGAGACCTGGTAGAAGTTAAGTCCATAAACAATGTCCTGACATGTTTTCCCAAGGTGATGTCTGATTATCTGAAAATTTTAGCAGGAGCTAAAACTCTGTATTGTATGTAAAATTATCTGATTTTGAAAGTGAGTTATAAATTCAAACTTTAAACATTGTTCAGGACAAACAATACAGGTAGATTTAGCCATAGACCACCAATTTGTGGACAATGAATATAATTAGTTGTTTCATAGCTATCTTCCTCATTGTGTTGGGAGTGCCTTGAGGGGAAAACCTGTCATTTTATGGTTGCTGACCTCTAGTGCCAAGAGCAGAGCCTTCAGCTTAGCAATCCAAGGTAGACGATGTCCATGTGGACACCAAGGACCTGTGAGGACCTATAGAGCCTGCCCCAGCCCCCAGATACCACTCCCTCACTGTCAGTGAGCCATTTTTAACAGAAATTGAAGAGATGATACTCCAGATTCTCAGAAGGGGAGATCATCTCTACAATAAGCCCCAAAGTAAGACAAAATGTTTGCCTGTGTATGAACACAGAGTTCTTTTTTTGGAAAAAGAAGGAGCAACCCTCTCTTTTTCTCTGTCAGGGACTTCCCGTCATGCAGATTTGGATGGTGTGGTGAAGAGAATGATTAGGTGTTCTCAGTTAACTTTATTCCACTTTATTCTGTAGAGAACAACTCTACAGAATGCTGTGTGTGACAAAGACAGAGTTTCATTAAGGAAAAGGAGAACTGGGTTCAGCGGTTTCGGAAAATTACCTGCCACTACACTGAAAGAGCTGTGTTTCAATGTTCCTGCCCCATCTGTGGCCCCTGGAAGGAGCATCTGCTTATCTCTAACCCTGCCAGGCCCACTCTCACCTTCTTGGGCCATGGTTGATTGGCCAAGTATGGGAACCTGATCCAAAGGTAGTCAACCTGCTCAGTGGTCAGCGATCTTAGACGTCTAAGAGCTGGATCTCACATATGAGTTGCACTAATCAGATCCTGAAGAAAGAGACCCAAGAGCAGCTGCCACTCAGCTGCAGCTGGGAGCAGGACCTGTAGTTACATAAAATCAAGCAAGGGCTGGGGCAGCCACTTGAGGGCTATGTCCAAGATGATAAAATATCTGAGAAAGCCAAAATCACAGAAAGGGATGAGCTTTCAGACAACAACCCCAGATAACCAGAGGGAAAGACCTTGGCTCCTACTAACTTCCCAGATCCCTTCAGGCCAGCTGAATGACAGTTCCTGAATTCCTTATACTAAAATTTTATAGTATACTTATAATATAACCACCCATTTTCTTGAGCTAGCTTTAATGGGTTCCTTGCAAAAGGCAAACTTGCTTTAAAACTTAAATTATGCTTTCCAATAAACCTTGCAAATAAATATAATCTCTAAGTAGAGGAAGAGAATTAGTTTTAACAGGAAGATTAAAATTGAAAGGCAAATATACTTTGTTGGTAGACATATTAGATCTGTTAGAAAGGAGTTAAATCATACCAGTAAATTTATTAGGTTACCATCTTCAAAATTATCATAGTTATTTTACCCAAACAGGCTTTGAACATTTTATTTATTTATATGTGTGCATATACATGTATGAGGAGCTCTGGTGGTGCTATGGTTAAAGTACTGGGCTGCTAATCAAAAGGGTCAGTGCTGCTGCTCCCTGGGAGGAAGATGGAGCAGTCTGCTTCTGTAAAGATTTACTGCCTTGGAAACCCTATGGGGCACTTCTACTCTGTCCTACAGGGTTACTATGAGTGATAGTCGACTCAATGGCAGTGTTTTTTATACATGTATATATGTGTATGTGTGAGTGCACACACACATATATACATAGACATGCATGTCTGTATATGTAAATACACATGTAGCCTTTGTGCTACACAATCTCTTACCTGAACTACTGCATTGACATCAAATCCACTCTGGCCCTCTGGCCCTTCTCCACTGGCTACACTATAGTCAGAGGAATATTTTGCAACTCAAATCAGATTACGTCACCCATTTCCTTGAAATTCCTCAATGATGTCCCACTGTTCTTGCCAGGGCCTTACCATGGCCCATAAAGTCCTGAGGCTCTGGCCCCCGCTCCCCCTCACTCTCTGCCCTCCAGCTTCATTGGCTTCTTCTAGTGCCTCATGTTCCCCATGTTCCCTTTGACCACAGGACCTTTGCATGTACTAGTCTCTCTGCCTCAGATATCCTCAGTCTCCCATCTGTATCACCGAAATGCATGCTAACACATACATGTCTTTACACACACAGTCTTGTGTGCACACATATACACAATGAACTCCCTTTGCTTGGCCAATGCCTACTCCTCCCTGCAATTGCAGCTCAGTCATTATTTCCTAGGGAAGGAAACCTTCCATGACCCCCCACTGATAGTTGGTACAATCCTTTTCAGACATGCTCATGGTACCATGCCCCTCTAAACTGGCCACCTCCCATGAAAATGTGTGTGATCGTTTGATTCATATCTATCACCCTCATTAGACTATGTCGTTGTTGTTGTTGTTTGCCGTCGAGTCGGACCCGACTCATAGCGACCTCTCCTTGGGTTTCCGAGGCAGTATCACTACAGAAGTAGGATTGCCCAACCTTCTAAGTGCCATCAATATATCCCTCGTGACTAGCACACAGTGCCTACCATATAGTAGGAACTTACAGAAGGCAGTATAGTGTTAAAACTCCAGGGATGGTGCCTGCCTGATTTTCTCTTGCTGGAAGCTCAATGGTCTCTACAGCCTCTTCACTTCACTAGTCCTTGGTTTTGTACTTTTGTAACATTGCACATTTTGCACTGTTTTCATCTGTTTACATTTTCTGATTGAGAGCAGGGATTGCATTATGCCTATCACTGCATTTCCCAGTGTACAATATCAGGTCTTGTCATACTCAAATATTTGCTAGATTCCTGTCATAATTAGTAAATATCTGCTAGATTCTTAAAGACATATTTTAAAACTTTGCCTTTTAATGATAGGTAAGGAGGTCTTACAGAGCTATGAAGGAGGGGTGCATGGCAGTTCAGAGGTGGACTTGGAAGTCTGAAAGCCTGGGTTCAAATCCTCTTTAGCAGTTCTAGTAGCATGCCAGTTACTATGTGATTTGGGGTCAGACACTGTGGCTGCAACGATGGGCTCAGGTGTGGCAAGGATTGCAAGGCTGCCACAGGACCAGGCAGTGCTTCACACTGTTGTACATGCGGTCACTATGAGCAGGCGCCAACTCAATGGCACCTAACAACAACAACAATCACACCTTTGTGGCTCAGGTCCTTATCTAGGAAATAAGAGTAAAGACAGTACCCACCACAAAGTGATGTTGAAATAAAGCACACAGAACTCAGAACAGAGCAGGTACGTGGGCATGCGCTGTTATGTTAGCTGTTATTAATATCAGTTTTCATCGAAGGAGTGGATAAATGTTCTTCTTGGCATTAAAAAATGATAATAATATAATAAGAGCAGTAACTTTTAAAGCTGGAGACACTTAAACTTGTTTGAGCATTGAGAGAAAGATTCCATAGAAGAAGCAATAATTCAAGTTGTAAAATAAAATTTAAATACAACTGACGGGTCTAGGCCCCCAAAGGAGAAAAAAGGAAAAGGGATAAAGGGTAGAAGTAGAGGAGGACAACTTTGGTTGAAATATTTATTTGTTGAGGTGTTCATTTGGAGAGACCCCATTGGCTATGGAGCAGGGTTGGCTGTAATCTTTAGGGAAGCCAATCTACCAGAACTGGATCTGAGGTGAGGTAGCTGGGTGGGTTGGAACTACCAACTTTTTGGTTACCAACCAAGTATGGACCATCTTCTCCATCCAGGGATCTTTGGACAACTTTGAACAGGAGGGATACCTCTTTGCTGGGTATTTCTGGCAATGCCAACTCTACTTCATAGGCAGCTTTCACTAAAAATGCCAGGTTTTCAGACTAGAGGGCAAGGCCTGTTGAGCTGCTTCCAAAAACTGTTGTTGTTATGTGCCGTCGAGTCCGACCTGACTCATAGTGACCCCTCCTTGGGTTTCTGAGGTGGTATCACTACGTAAGTAGATTGCCCCATCTTCCTTCCGAGGAGTGGCTGGTGGGTTTGAACCGCCAGCCTTTTGGTTAACAGTCAAGTACCTTAGGAACTATGCTACCAGAGCACATGAAAACCTATGGATTACAATAGAACATTGTCCAACTCACTTCCTTTGAACATGTCATCATCAGGAGGGATCAACTGAGGACACAATGCTTAGTGAAATAGAGTGCCAACTAGGGCAAGGGAGACTTTCCATGAGATGGATTGGAATGTTAGCTGCAACAATGGACTAGAATATGCTGGTGACTGTGAGAATGATGCAGGACCAGGCAGTGTTTCATTGTGCTATATGTGGGGTTGATATGAGTTGAAGCTAAGCAGTAGCTATGCAGCTAGCTAGCTATATGTATCTGTCTGTAGATAACAATTAGTGTGGCCTCTTTGATATGTACATTGGATTTAAAAAAGTGAAAAAGTAACATAAAATGGGGGGGAAAGAAAAAAGTCAGGTTTTCCACAGCATGGATTTTCCTCTCTTGTAAAGGCTGATCTTGTAAAGATCAAATGGATCTTAATTCAAAGTTTTAGCACAGAGGAGCCCCAAACCAAGAAAATCTACCAGCCCAGTTGTTCTCAACTGGGGTCTACTTCACACTCCCCCCATATATATCGCTATGTCTGGAGACATCTTTGGTTGGTGTGGCTTGGGTATGGTGTGGGAGTGGGGGTGCTACTGGCATCGAGTAGGAAGAGGCCAAGGAGACTACTACACATCCTACAATGCACAGGACAGCCTCCTATAACAAAGAATGACTATCCAGCCCCAATGTTAATAGTGCCACTATTGAGAAATCCTATTCTAGACCATTACATTTCAATATTCTAGGGAGCCAGGACTTATATTCACAGACATTATGTTACAGGCAAGGGTAAGTGAGTCTCTGTGGCATTTCAACTCCCCCCTCTTTCTAAAGGAGAGCCTTCAACAATAATCAATGTGTTTTAAAACCCTGTAGACCATAAAGTAAGTTTGCCCTGATCCAAACTAAATCTTCCATCTCTTCCGTCCAGACCCAGAAATTCCATGATCTGGCCATTGTCCTTCAGATGGGACCACAGAGCCTCGAGGAACGACAGGCAGTTCAGCGCATGCAGGAAATTTGTGGTTAATCACTTCAACCTGCTTTACTTTACCAGAGACTTTCTGAGACCTGTTTATTGTTTCGCTGCTTGGCTGCTCTGGAGTTATCTATGACCGAACTCTTACATTTATTTGTAGAGCAGAAAAAGGTATATTTTTACTCTCACATCCCTTCCAAGCCCCTGAATTAAATTAGTGTGAACTTTCCAAAATAAATTCACCTTTGAGCCGAAACTAAGCATGGAAAGTTTCAGCCCAAAAGGATACATTATTGGAAAGTTAGGAACAAATGAAAATGGGGATTAGAATGGATATTTTACTGTAACTTCAGCACTTGTAGTTATAAACGATAGAGTATTTGTTAATATAAGATTCTTTAACAGAGTTGATGTATGCACTCCAGTATTGACTTTCAGTTCCCTTTTCCTCAGACCCTAAGAAAAAACAACTGGAAATAAATACAATGGAAAAATCAGCACATGTGGATCTAATTCTGCACCATGTCACTGGTTAAAGCCCAAGGAAAGAATGTTTTATCAGAAGGAGAAAAAGAGAACAATTAATAATAGGAAGGAAGACCCTTGATTCCTTCATTCCACGAATATAGTTTGTTGAACCACAATTGTGTTCTAGTACTGTTTATCAACAGCTCTATTTAATATTTTATATGAATGGCCACCAGGGTTTTTCCAGAAAATTATTCTCCCAGCTCTTGGTAGTTTGTAATATAGACAGACATTGTAGGGGCATTTGGACTTATTTTTCACTTTTAATATGCAACATGGAAAAATATTTATTTTCCCATCCCTGGAAGATTCAAATTCTAGAAGATCCTGAGGCATGTACCTTTTCAAACTCCATCCATTGCCATAACTCTGACTTTCTCCACGTAAGGCCCAAATAGCAGAAGGACCAAACTACTAGTCAATGTAGTACTGAAAAACTGGAGAAAGATGAGTTGTTCTCTAGATAAAACTCTTATTTCCAAACTGTTTTAGTAGCAGCAGAATATATCCTTTCCATTTCCCTCCCCACAAAACACGTACACATACACACACACATACAGAGAGTCTTGGGCAGAACATAAATAGATAAACAGATAAAAGAGAAATTGCTCTAGTGAGTGAGGGGTTCTGGAAGCACAACCCTATCCCCTGTCCCAATATTCTTCTTTGTTCTTACTATCTGTTTGGATAAATAAGCACATTTTAAAAATAGTTTAAGGATAGATTTTTTTTCCCCCCAACATATTGAATTAGCATAATTTAGAGCTAGTCCTTATTTAGGTCACAGGAGTACATACTTGCATCTTCTAAATTAATTTTAACAGCTTACATAAATAGTTGTTACTGGGGACTGTAAATTGGGAGGTGATTGTTTTATTTTCCTTAATTCTGGTTTGTTTTTCTTTTTGTATTTTTACTAAAAAAAAAAAAGAGGTTTTACCTTTAAAAATATATGTCTTTAAAAAATTAACGTTTTTTCAAGTTTCATCTTTGTCTTTTTACTTATGTTTTTCTTTTAGATCGTTTCTACATTGGCAAGTAGAAAAGCGTAAGAGGAATTGATTCCACCTTCCTTTCTTTTCACTTATAAATTTGATCAACTAATAGCACGTTTGGGAGCTCTGGTGGCATAGTGCCTAAGCCATTTAACTGCTAACAAGAAGGCTGGCAGTTCAATCCCACCAGCCACTCCTTGGAAAGAATCTATTTCCATAGTGATACTGTCTCAGAAGTAGTATAGTGACCCAAGGAGGGGTCGCTATGAGTCAAATTGACTCAATGGTAGTGAGTTTGGTTTTTTTGGTAATAGAACATTTATGGAGGTAGTTGGACAATATTCTGTCAAGAAATTCCAAAAGAAAGAACAAATCAGTCTTAGAAGAAATACAACCAGAATATGTCTTAGAAGCAATGACGTCAAGATGTCTACTTATTTACTTTGAGCAGGTCATCAAGAAAGATTGATCACTAGAAAAGGATATTAAGTTTTGTAGTAGAGGGCTCGCAAAAATGAGGGAAAACCTCAATGAGATAGACTGACACAATGGCTGCAACAGTGGACTCAAACATACTAATGATCATGAAGATGGCACAGAACTGAGCAATAGTTCAGCCTGTTACATATAAGGTTGTCATGAGTGAGAGGCAACTTGATGGCAACTAACAATAACAACGTTATTATAGTCAAATTGACATATATGATATAGCTTCAAAAGGACCCTTTGCATTTTCTCTTAATTTATGTAGTCTGTATGCATGAAAGCTGCTTGGGCTGTGGCATTTGTTACCACTGATGGTCAGGGTTGATTCTGCTGCCTTGGATGGCTAGACAGAGATCTCTACCCTCTGTGATAGCTCTATGTGCATGTTGCCTATTGTATTTCATTGAAGAAAACACATTCCCAGATGAAGAAAGATATTTCTTCTATCATGGACATGCCTTTTAAATGGGCTAATAAAATTGTAACACTCATAACCTAAGAGATATATGCATATTGAATAAATCCAGGGTTTTTATGAAAACCTATTTAATAAAATTCACAGAGCCTTTAATTCCTTTAATTGTTGTTGTGCTGTTATGTGCCGTCGAGTCAGACCCAACTCATAGCGACCCCTCCTTGGGTTTCCGAGGCAGTATTACTACGGAAGTAGATTGCTCAACCTTCCTTTAATAGGAAGACATTTAATTTTTTTAACCAGAAAATTATAATAAAAAAAAATACATGTTAGCATCAAAATGGTAATCACTGCCTCAAAATCTGTAATCCTGCCAAAGAAGCCTGTATGGCAGGAACAGTTAGATAGCAGGAGTTTGCAGAAGCTTATGTTCCTTAAAATATCCTTACCATTCCTCTCTAAGAACTAATCAAAGTGCCTGAAATTGTGCCTTTTTCCTGGCCAGCTCTGAAAAACAATATTCCAAGGGCCATGCATCTTGATCTTATGGTCCACATTTCCAGCAAAGCTGAATACAGAGTGCATTTGGATTGGCACCATGGTTTGAACTATTTTACTTTAGAGAAAGAAAAATTGAGCAATCCTGGAAGAACTCCATATTCTTCTTTAAAAAAAAAAAAAAAAAATTTAAGTTCCTCTTGAAAACTAGTTACTACTTTGAGCAGGAAGGAAGGGTTTGGAACAGCTGTCCCTGGGTGAGTTGGGAGAATGTTAATCACTGTCCCTTCTCTCCTTTACTTAAAGATTAGCTCACATCCCAGGCCTCTGCAAAAGGAAACCGCATACACTTAACTTTTGAGACTATCATGAGGAATATTTCTGTAACAGTTGTAGTAAGTCAGCCGGATCTGAAAGACGCTTAGTCCGGAAACTTACCCCAAGGCAACAACAGCCCAAAGGGTCAGCAATGGGCCGACTGGACATTTGAGAAAGTAATTTCTTTCTTAACTAAGGCTCCCCATGAAAAAGTAAAACATAACAAAAACAGAGTAAAAGTGGAATTGCTATATACATGGGCATCTACAACTTTAGCCAGAATATTCTTAGGCAAAGTAAACCTGCAAACACCATGTTAGGTTAAAAATATTAAATGCAATTATCTCCGTATATTCTTGAGTGAGAAAAGCAAGAGACAGAAAATATGTATGATCTCATTTTAATAAAATAAACAATGAGCTCTGGTGGTGTAGTGTTTAAGGCATTTAGCTGCTAATCAAAAGGTTGGTGGTTTGAACCCACTAGCTGTTCCATTGGAGAAAGATGAGGCAGTCTGCTTCGGTAAAGATTTACAGCCTTGGGAACCCTATGGGGCAGTTCTACTCTGTCCTACAGGGTGGCTATGAGTCTGAATTGACTTGATGGCAGTGGGTTTTGTTTTTTCTAAATCCAAGATAAACACATATGTTTTCCATATGACTGACTGTCTGAGCATGGAGCTAGGTGTGGAAGGGTAGACAAGAAGTTGCTAATATTCATAACAGAGAAGGTAGAGAAAAGGGGAATAAGGAGCTGGAAAAGAAGTCTTTCAGATAAAAAAATATGCGTGGAATACTATTCATGGGAAAATTAAAACTGTAAAATGTCTATGATGGTATTACAAACACACAAAATTTGAACATGTACATAGATAAGAACTAGAATATGAAAAGCAGAAACTTATTTGCTTTCAGGATGAAACCATGGGTAATTTTCTCAATAAATTTGCATTAAAGCATTTTAGAAATATTCCATATGACTGATTGTCTACCTGTAGTTAATACCCTTTATAAACACATTGGTTGGATATAAAACATTAAGACAAAAACGAGTTGCATTTTAAAAGTGGGTCTGAGACACTGTGAAGACAGGCAGTGGTCTATGAGACCTTAATGACTTAGATACTGTGCACACAAATGGAGACCAGAAGTGAAATTGCCCCCCTCAACAACTGATTTCATCAGGCACCTGGTGGCTTGGAGGTGCGTGACCTCACAGATAACTGGAGACCACCACATCAGAGTGCATAGCACTGGAGGAAAAGCTACATATATTAAAACAATTTCCCTAAGTCTGTCAGTATGGCAGCAAGATGCTTGCTTTAAATGGTGTATAGGAAACTGATCAGAAAAAAATAATAATAAGGAAATAAAATATTAAAAACTGTAAATGCGACGGAAATTATAAACAGCCTAAAGCTCCTCTCCCTTCGGGAACAGCTGTGTCTGCTAATCCCTCGACGAGTCCTCCCTGCGATCTCCCTTCCTTCCTTCCTCCATCTCTCTCTAATAGCTCCCTTGTTCCTGCTGGACAAAACTAGCCCTTTGTGGCTGCTCTCAGAACAACATTAAAAACAGGAATAGGGAAATTGTAAACAGGAGGCTTCTGGCCTACAGGCGAAGACACACACAGGCCTCTGAGGCCTACTTCATGCTAAGCAAAGAAACAGATCTTTGTTGCTAAAGGGATTAGGGCTGCGGGATTTCAGAGGCACTGCTGAGGCATTCAGCTGGCCTGAAGTAGGGGCTTTGTAAAGAGATACCTCCATTAGAGGTCTGTGAGCGGAAATCATTCATACTCTTTATACAATCTGGGTAATGTGATAGTGTTGGACTGTTAAACGCCTCTGGTAAGGCAGGGTCCTATCTCCTTGAATGGTAAATTCTTCAGCAGCTAAATAGATGGTAGCATAATTACCTTCACTGACTTTTTTAGAGGAGGGAGTGGGAATGTCTTCTATCTTTAACCCTTAGTGGGAATAACATTAAAGGATCAGCCAGAGCCAGAGAGACAGTCTTCCCAAGTTGAATCAGAGATAATCTCTGGACTTCCAATGCTGGCATCTTAAGTGACCAAAAATGGCATCCTCTATGTATCATCTGCACATGTCGTCAATGACTACTTTGTGCCTGCACCCCACCATGATAGTGAACACCTCCCCACTTGCCTCATTCCATGCCCTTGGCCTAGAGTACCACCCAACCTGCCTGCATAATTCCTATGCCTCCTTTCTGCAGGCAGGGCCTCTTTGACTCCCACTCCCAAAGCTGGGTTGGTGCCATTCCTCTGAGGTCTAGAGTGTCCTACAAATACATCCCACATTGCATTCCCCATGTGTCTTGGTTATCTAGAAATACAAATACCACAAGTGAATGGCTTTAACAAACAGAAATTTATTCTCTCACAGTTTAGGAGGCTAGAAGTCCAAATTCAAGGCACTGGCTCTAGGGGAAGGCTTTCTCTCTCTCTCTTAGTTCTGGGGGAAGGTTCTTGTCTATTTTCCACATCTGTTGGTCCAGTATTCCTTGGAGATTTCCATGTGCCTTGGCATCAATCTTCCCCTAGATCTAGGAGCTTCTCAGCACAGGGACTCTGAGTTCAAAAGACGAGCTCCACTCCTGGCTCTTCCTTTTATGTGGTAGTCATGTCCCTCTGATCTCTGTTCTCTTGTTCAATCTCTTTTGTATCTCAAAAGATATTGACTCAAAACAACTTAATCCTGTAGATTGCATCCTGCCTCATTAACATCATAGAGATTAGGATCTACAACACATAGCATAATTACATCAGATCGCAAAATGGAGGGTAACATGATACTGAGAATCATGGTCTAGCCAAGTTGACACATAGTTTCAGGGGACACAATCTAATCCTTCCAATGAGGTCTGTAGTACTCCCCAAGTTTGGAGACTATTTTTGCATCTGTCTACCTCAGAAGGAAGGTTGGGCAATCCTACTTCCGTAGTGATACTGCCTCAGAAACCCAAGGAGGGGTCGCTATGAGTCGGGGCCGACTCGACGGCAAACAACAACAACAACAACAACCTCTGGAGACAAAGAGCTCCTTCAAGGCAGTAGCTTATATTTATCTTCATATCCACAATGCCTGGTCCATAGTAGGTGCCCAGAAATGTGCTGAGCAGGAGTGTGATGGTGGGTTGCCCTTCCTTTAGACAGGTCCCTCTGGAAGTGAGGAGGACTGTATCCACATGAGTTTTTTCAATGGTTCATGAGGGTTTTTTTTTTTTTTTTAATTCATCAGTGAACCCAGGGGTCTTGAAAGGCCAAGCAAAATATCCTATGGTCAGTTAGGAAACAAGTCCTCCAGGAAGGATAGCAATTACACTTTCTCACAAGTGGCAAATGCCTTTCTTAGTGCATTGGTTGTCCTGATTCTGTCTCCACACTCTTCCTGGTGAAGGAAGGGTCACTAGAAGAATGATAATTTTCTTTGAGTTCACCTTTAGAGTCTCTGGATCCAAATATTACTTATGATATCATCTGTATTATACTTTAAAAAAAAAAAAATCTCAGCACTAACTCTGAAAACAAAGTTAGGACTATAGAGGGAAGAAATACTGCATCAGAACTAAGGGAAAGTTCGCCTGGTAAGATTGGACCCATCCTGGATGGCTGGCAAATTCATTCTATGACAAAGTATGGCCCTGGGGTAAATGTGGGGTAGTAATTTCATTTTGAAGCATCCTGGTTTCTGCTGATAAGACAGAGCTGCAAATACGATTGAGACTTTGTGACAATTTTTTCTCCACTGATGCTTTCAGATCCCTGGGACAAGCTTCTAAATGAGCATGGCATTGGATATCATTAATTGTTGGCTCTTTCAATTGTTCACAATTATCTATTTATATTTCCTCTCTCTTCTTCTCATCATTTGGCAGATGGGACTTTCTGCTCTTACATTATTAATATCACTGTCTGCAAAAGCAGTCAAATTCAGAAGCAAGAAAACAGCAATGAGGCTGTGGACTTTGTCTCCGAGTCTACCATTTGCTCATCCACTCAACCAAAATACACTGAGCACCTACCATGTCCTGTGCTAGGCACTTAGAACATGAAGATGAGCATGACATAGCACTCAATCTAGACAGGGGTGAGCACACAAAAACAGAGTGGCTGATACTATAATAGCAATCGGCACAAGGCATTGTGGGAGCACTGAGAAGGTGAATGGCAGGAGTTCACAAAAGGCCTCCTTTTGTGAGGAGACCAAAAGGGTAGCCCAAAAACAAAGCTCAGAAAGAAGAAGCAGCAAGGAAGGACGACAAACTGGAAATGGGGAACCCAGGGAGGAAGTAGGAAGAGTGCTGCTACATTGAGGGGATTGCAACCAATGTCACGAAACAAAATGTGTTAAATTGTGTAATGGAAAACTAATTTGCTCTGTAAACTTTTACCCAAATTATGTTTTTGTTGTTATGTGCCGTGGAGTCGGACCTGACTCATAGCGACCCCTCCTTGGGTTTCCGAGGCAGTATCACTACGGAAGTAGATTGCCCTATCCTCCTTCTGAGGAGTGGCAGATGGGTTTGAACTGCCAGCCTTCTGGTTAGCAGTCAAGTGCCTTAGGCACTACGCTACCAGAGCTCCCATCTAAACTATAGTATGTTGTTGTTATATGCTGTCGAGTCGGACCCGACTCATAGCGACCCCTCCGTGGGTTTCCGAGGCAGTATCACTACGGAAGTAGGATTGCCCAACCTTCCTTCTGAGGAGTGGCTGGTGGGTTTGAACCGCCAGCCTTCTGGTTAGCAGTCAAGTGCTTTAGCCACTATGCTACCAGAGCTCCTAAACTATAGTATAGTAAGTTAAAAAAAAAAAAAAAGAATTGTGTGTGTGTTGGGGGGCTCCTGCAGGAGATAAAAATATAGCCTAAGAGTAGGATCTGGAATGAGAAAAAAAGCCATAAGCATTTTTGGAAAAATTGAGGAAATTTGCAATCCTCCTCAATGTTCTGTTGTTGTTATGTGCCGTCGTGTCGGACCCGACTCATAGCAACCCCTCCTTGGGTTTCCAAGGTAGTATCACTAGGGAAGTAGATTGTCCAACTTTCCTTCTGAGGAGTGGCTGGTGGGGTTGAACCTCCAGCCTTCTGGTTAGCAGTCAAGTGCTTCAGGCACTATTGGATAACATTATTGTGTTGATGTTAAATTTCTTGGATGTGGTAACAGCATTATCCTTATATAAGAGAATGTTCTTATTTTAGGAGACATACAATAAACTATTTTTTTAGGTGAAGAGTCATGATATCTGAAAGTTACTTTCAAATGATTCAGAGAAAGGTGTGTGTGTATGGTGTACACATATGTATGTGTATATGTATGTATGTGTGTGTATATATATATATCTATGTATGTATATACAGTGAGAGAGAGAGAACAAATATGGCAAAATGTTAATAATTAGTGAATCTAATTATTATTAGGTGGAGGTATATGAACATTCATTATATTATTCTTTCAAGTTCCTATATGTTTGAAACTTTTTAAAATAAAAAACCAAAAATCCAAACTCACTGCCATCGAGTTGATTCTGACTCATAACAACCCCTCCTTGAGTTTCTGAGGCAGTATCACTACAGATGTAGATTGCCCAGTCTTCCTTCCAAGGAGTGGCTGGTGGTTTTGAACCACCAGCCTTCTGGTTAGCAGTCAAATGCCTTAGGCACAATGCCATCAGATTAAAATAAAAAGTTCAATATAAATGTTACATATGCACTATATACAGACATTATTAAACTGGAAAGAGACAAGATAAGTGGATATCTACCAGATGAAGACAGAGGAGAAGGTGCTGTGGAGAGGGGATGGCTGGAGCAGAGACTTGGGGCAGTAGGTAGTCCACTTGGTGAAGGCAGAGACCTTGTATGCCTGCTCCCTTCATATCCTCACACCTTGAGGGCTCCTGTCACAGAGGCAGCACTCACATATATCTGCCAAATGAATGAAAGAGTTAAACAGCATTGTTTATATAGGGGAGCTACACTCAGGTCAGACTAACATGAGCATAAAGTTTTTGTTAAGGAGTGAGAGCTGATGTGGCCAGGAGGCAGTCAGGGCCTGGTCATGGGGGCCTTTGTACATTTTGCCAAGGCTCTGGGACTTTATCCTGTGGGCAATGGGAGCCATGAGGAAGAGGTAGTGTGGTCAGATTAGCATCTAGAAGGACCATGCTGGCAGTCAGGTTTTATGGGCAGTGATGGAGCCCAGGCCTAGAGGTAGGGGACTAGGGGACCATTCAGGTGATGTTGGCTTCCTTAAACAGAAAGCTCTACCCCAGCCAGCTGAAATTAAGAGCTTTATTATCTGACATATCTGTAAACTCTGAGATAAGAGGCATGCCAAGTGGTCAGTTTGTTGGCTCAACATCATCACCATGGACCCACATCCACTCCTTCTTTCCACTCTGCTGTTCTCTGTGGTTGGCTTTGCCTGCAGGTTGGCCTTTCTCATCTTCAGAAGATGGCTACAGCAGTTCCCAGCAGAACATCCAGACACAGCAAAGACCATATGTGGAAGGGAACCTTCTCCACCAGACCTCTCTTTTTGAGCAAGGAAAACTTTCCCAGAAGACTCCCCACAAACTTTCCCTCACATCCCACTGACCAAATTGGGTTACATGCCCATTTCAAAGTCAATCACTGTCAAGGGAACAAGATCATGTGATTGGCTTAGAATAATAATTTATATGTGGAGAAGCCAACTACTATGACTTATCACTGCAAACAGTTAGGAAGTAAAAGGTCCTAGAAGCCTAAACTATGATAACGATGGTAGGGATGGAGAGATGAGAATAGATTCAAGTACCATTCATAAATTATGCTGGTAGAATTTGGTGGTAGATTGAAGGTGAAGGAAGAGAGAAAGGAAGAAAGGACACCTTCCTCTATATTTCTAGCTTTGCTGAGTAGAAGGAAATGCCACTGATGGGTTTGGGAAAAAGATGTGCAATTTGAAGTGCCTCTGGACATCACTATAAAGCTGTTGGGCAGTTGTTGGAATATATGAATCAAATAGTTGTCCCAGGTAGGTGGTCCACAGTCAGAAAAGGTTCTCAGATGGACTTTGGTCCACACAGACATTTTTTAAAATTTGAACCAACATTTAATAATTGAGAAATTTCCAATAGTATTATTTATTTGTTGTTTCTCTGAGAAAACTGGAAAATCCAACAAAACTGATCATAAACCCCTGCATGTCAGCAATTGGTTAGAGTCTAGCAACAGCTACTCCCTTTATCCAAAACAGGTGGTTCTCTGCCCTGCTATACTCATTTACAATAGTTTCATTCATTTACTTTACCTGCTTGGCCTGGGCATGCAATTCCATCTGAGGCCTCTGCTCAAAATCTTGGGTGAAGAGGTCTGAGCTACAGATATACATCTGGGAGTCATCAGTATTTAGGTAGTAGCTGACACCCTGACTATAGATGCCATCATCCAGAATGAAAGTGGAATGAGAAGAGGATCAATGAGGCAAACCTAGAGCCACTTTTTTTTTTTTTTTTTTTAAATAGAAGAAGAGGAATTCATGAAGGAGAGAGAAGAAATACTTCTCTTCATGAAGGAATTCATAAAGGAGAGAGAGATCAGAGAGGAACTAAGACAGCATGAAGTCTCAGAAGGTAAGAGAGCTTGGAGTGATAGGCAGTGCTCACCTGAGCCAGTGCAACAGTGAGGTCAGGGTCAAAATGATTCAAAAGAGGCACAGCACTGGGGATATGAGTCATGGTGGCCCAGTGTGGCTTGTTTTGTGGCATGGTGAGGGAAGAAGCCAGATGACAACAGGTTGGGTAGAGTATGACAGGTAAGTGTACACTGTGAGCATAAACTACTCAGGTGAGAAAGGAAGCAGAAAGGCTGAGTGGAAGCTAGAGAGGAAGTGGAGTCTAGGAATGGTGACTTTTTTAGGGGCATAGAGTCCTGAACATTTTAATGGGAGAAAGGAGTCAGTAGTGAAGTGAGAGGAAGGTTGTGACATTGAGGGACAAATGACAGAACCAAGTTCCAGAGGAGGTGAGGGGGGAGGGAAGAAGGAACAAGGCACAGGTATTTGAGTCACCATAAGCAGCAGGAGAGGTGTGTGGGCCTCAAGGCTGGCAGAAAGGAGGTGATGACAAACTTGCAGGCAGAGGAGTGTGTAGAGAGGCATGTCAGAAAGTTGAGGGCTGCTGGGTAGACTTTCACCATGGGAGGCTCAAAGGGATGCTCAAACATGCCCATCTTTTTCCATTTGGCATGACAGCTTGGTGGGCTGAGGATAATGGTTAGGCTGACAACCTGCAGACCCTGAATTACAAGCACCAACTGTGTAGGGCAGAGCAAGCCCTGAAGTTGGTCTTCATGCCCTTCAGGGTCAAGTTCCTACGAGTAAGACAAAGGACTCCCAGGGTGGTAGTTTTGAGCACAGGCGGGCCATCTCTGACGTGGGAAATGAACATTTTGCCTCCTACCTCATGCTTAACTCATCCCAGAAGCACCTACCTCCAGCCCTGCAGGTGCACTGTCAGCTCACAGATGTAATGGCCCCACCACAGCCACAGCCTGTTGAGTCCCTGATCCATCTGAAGAAAACAAGTGCGCATTTCTGTTGGTTTAATTTGCACTCAATTCCAAAGCAAAGTGGTCTTTAGTATGACACTGATTCTAGGCCTTAACTCTCTTCTTCTGGGGAATATGTCTGCCAAAGTGATTTCCAGTGATTAGAAGGTCCTTCATGGACATTTCTTTCCTGAGGAAGATTTTGTCCCTCTTAGGCAGGCGGGTTCTAAGGTAACAGAGTACTCTCACAGCTCATTGTTAAGGGTCATATAAAACCTTTCATGGTATGAGGCTGCCTGAGGCTGCCAGCTCAGACTGGGCCTCAATGGTGAATGTTCTGTGAACCAGGTTGATGCAAGGAGGAGCAGACAACTATCCTCAAAAGAGCTTCACTTGGCCCCTTGTGACGTCCAATTCCAGGTGTGATCTCTAAATTCACACTGATATAAGATGCGACTTTTTCTCCCTGAACTGTGTGTTAACAGAGAACAGAGATGAGAGGTTTCAGTGAGTCATCCCTGAGCATTCCAGTAGGCAATGGTCTCCCTGGCTCCTTTTTCCCATCCACACTTTAATAAAATTTCTTAAGCATAATTATTTGGGCTTCTTCTCTTCTGTGTCTTATTTATTTTATTGTGGAATTGCCATGAGGCAAAAACAAACAAAGTTCTTTAAAAAAAAAAAAAAAAAAAGACTGGAAAAACCACTATCTTGACATTAGGCATCTCTGTAATAAGTAAGACTTAGTCAATGTGAAAAATACCATATCTTAAAAAGTATCTTTGATTTTAAAAATAATAACAATCTTCTGGTTTTAGCCCTCACACCCCAAAAAAACAATATTCTTTAATTCCTTCTAAAAACTTGGGGCATTAAAATATATTCAGGGCTAGATGAGGTAGGCAAGCTGGCATCATTTCACCTGTTTTGAATTACGTAGTTAAACACAGCATGCATTTCCCTAGAGGGGACATAGAATCTTCTTCCTTCAAGAACATGCTAAATATCCATCTGTCAGAAAAAAATTGGGGGCAGTGAGGTGTAGAGATGGAGAATAGAACAGACCATCCCTGGAGGTTCCTGCCTGTGCAGAACAGTACTGCCTCTGCTAGATGCAAGTACTCATTTATCCTCCATCAACTGTGCCCCGCATGCCAGGCATGGTGCCACCCACACTGGGGACACAGCAGGCCACGTCCTCAAGAAGCTCCCCTTCTCCTGGCAGAGCCAGATGCGCAGACAGACAATTACAAGACAATACCACAGTGTGAGAGGAGAATGCTGATGGGAGTCCAAACCAAACACTACTATTACAATACATATTAGTGGGAAGGGGACGCCATTGAAAGTCCACCTCCTGCAATACCATGATCCCAGTTGCCATGGAGTCAATTCCAACTCAAGGCAATCCCACGTGTGTCAAAGTAGAACTGTGCTCCGTAGGATTTTCCACAGGGCTTAACATACTTCTAACTTAACACAGTGTCTTAGATTTTAGTGCCAGCATAACAGAAATACCACAAGTGGGTGGCTTGAATGAACAGAAATTCGTTTTTTCACAGTTAGGAGGTTGTAAGTCCAAATTCAGGGCAAATTCTGAGGAAGTTTTTCTCTCTCTACCAGTTCTGAAAAAAAGTCCTTGTCTCTTTTCAGATTCTGTTCCTTGGTTCCTTGGCATTCTCCACTTGGCATGAATCTTCCCCGGTTTGTCTTTCCTTTTTCAGTGCCTAAACTGCTCCTTTTATACCTCAAAAATGATTGGTTTAAAACACATCCTATATAATACACCCTTATTAACATAAGAAAGAAAGCCCTATTCCCAGATTAGATTCTATCCACATGTATAGGGGTTAGGATTTACAACACATATTTTTTGGGGACACAATTCAATCCATGTTGTTGTTGTTAGGTGCCATTGAGTCATCTCCGACTCATAGCGACCCTATGTACAACAGAACAACACACTGCCCAGTCCTGTTCCTGCCTCATGATCTCTGCTTGTAGTGGTTAAGTTTGTGTGTCAACTTGGCTGGACCTGATTGAGTGGCTGGGCAGCTGAATGTAGTTATTCTCCATGGTGAGATTGGTAACTAACTCCATGGTGAAATCTATTGGAGCAGCTGAGTAGCTGCTTTGGGTATGTGGTCTGCTTCCCATATATAAGAAACATTTTTGGGAATGGTCTCCAGCTTATGGCATGCTTGAACCCTTCATATAGCCATGTCACTGTTTAGCAGCCTGCCATGCTCTGCCAATCTTGAGACTTTCAATGGACTTGAATTAATGACCTGCCATGTGGTTTGGTAACACCGTGTGGTTTGGTAACATCGGGACTGTACCTTTTTACTTGTTAACCTTGGGTTTGTCAGTCTCAGTGGCCAGCAGCTGTCTGAGTGAAGAAAAGCCTCTAGCTCCAGTGGGCGGGAAGCAGGAGGCAGAGCTGAAGCCCAAGGTTGAGGAGCTTTCACACAGCACCTAGAGCCTGGTACTATGAACGTGAACTTAACTCCTCCAAGTCGTAAGAATAAACTGCTTGTTCAAACCATCCCATTTGTGGTATATTTCTGTTAGAGTGGCACTAGGTAACTAGAACACTGCTGAGTACATTATAGCCACTGTGTCAATCCATTTCATTGAGGGCTTTCCCCTCTTTTGTTGACTCTCCACTTTACCAAGCATGATATCCTTCTCCAGAAAATGGTCCCTTCTGACAACATGACCAAAGTAGGTGAGATAAAGTCTGGCCATTCTCGCCTCTAAGGAGCATTCCACCTACACTTCCTCCTGGACAGGGTTGTTAGTTCTTTTAGCAGTCCATGGTATCTCAGTATTCTTTGCCAACACCATAACTCAAAAGCATCAACTCCTCTTCAGTCTTCCTTGTTCACTGTCCAGCTCTCACACACATATAAGGCGATTGAAAATACCATGGCTTGAGTTAGGCACATGTCTTCAAGGAGACATCTTTGTTCTTCAGCACTTGAAAGAGATCTTTTGCAGCAGATTTGCCCAGTGCCATACGTTGTATGAAGTCTTGACTGCTGCTTCCATTGGTGTTGATTGTAGAACCAACTAATATGAAGTCTTTGACAACTTCAATCTTTCCTCCATTTATCGTGAAGCTGTTTATTGGACCAATTGTGAAGATTTTTTTTTTCCTCACATTGAGGTGTAATCCATACTGCAGACTGTAGTCTTCAATCTTCAACAATAAGTGCTTCAAGTCATCTTCACTTTCAGCAAGCAAAGTTGTGTCGTATGCATATTGCGGATTGTTAAAGAGCCTTCCTCCAATCTTGATGCCACATTCTTTTTCATATGGTCCAGCTTCTCAGATTATTTGCTCAGCATACCGATTAAAGAAAGGATACAACCTTGATGCACTCCCTTCCTGATTTTAAACCATGCATTATTCCCTTGTTCTGTTAGAAAAACAGCCTCCTGGTCTATGCACAGGTTCCTCATGAGCACAATTAAGTGTACTAGGAGCTCTGGTAGCATAGTGGCTAAGACACTTGCCTGCTAACCAGACGGCTGGCGGTTCAAACCCACCAGCCACTCCTCGGAAGGAAGGTTGGGCAATCCTACTTCCGTAGTGATACTGCCTCGGAAACCCAAGGAGGGGTCGCTATGAGTCGGGGCCGACTCGACGGCACATAACAACAACAACAACAGAGTTCCCATTATTCTCAATGTTATCCATAATTTGTTATGATCCACATAGCCAAATGCCTTTGCATAGTCAACAAAAAACAAGTAAACTTCTTTCTGGCATTTTTTGCTTTCACCCAAGATCCATCTGACATCAGCTATGATATCCCTTGTTCCATGTCCTCTTCTGAATCCAGCTTGCATTTCTGGAAGTTCTCTGTCAACATACTGCTGTACTGTTTTTGAATTGTCTTCAGTAAAATTTTACTTGTGTGTGATATTAATGATATTGTTCAATAATTTCCACATTCTGTGGGATCACCTTTCTTTGGAATGGGTACAAATAGGATCTCTTTTAGTCAGTTGGCCAGGTAGCTGTCTTCCAAATCTCTTGGCATAATCGAGTGAGTGCCTCCAGCACAGCATCCATTTATTGAAACATCTTGATGGGTATTCTGTCCATTCCTGGAGCCTTGTTTATTGCCAATTCCTTCAATGTAGCTTCCACTTCTTCCTTCAGTACCACTGGTTCTTAATCAAATGCCACCTCCTGAAATGGATGAACATTGACCAATTCTTTTTGGTATAGTGACTGTGTATTCCTTCCATCTTCTTTTGATGTTTCCTGCATCATCCAATATATTGCTTATAGAATCTTTCAGTATTGAAACTCAAGGCTTAAATTTTTTTCTCAGTTCTTTCAGTTTGAGAAATGCTGAGCGTGTTCTTCCCTTTTGGTTTTCCAACTCCAGGTCTTTGCATATTTCATTACAATAACTGACTTGGTCTTCTCAAGCTGCTCTTTGAAATCTTCTGGTCAGTTCTTTCATCTTGTCATTTCTTCAATTTGCTTTAGCTACTTTCCCTTCAAGGGCAAGTTTCAGAATTTCTGACACCCATTTTGGTCTTTTCTTCCTTTCCTGTCTTTTTAATAACCTTTTGCTTTCTTCATGGATGATGTTCTTGATGTCATTCCACAATTACTCTGGATTTTCAATCATAGCACACAATAACCCTGAGGTATGTATTCTTATCTTCGTGTTACAGAGTGACATTCAAGGTTACCAAGGTAGTGAGGGGGCAGAGTTGGGATTTGAACTGAGGTTGCTCTGATTCTAAAGCCCCTCAGTTAGTAGGTGAGCGCTGAACCACTGCACCAATAGGGTTCCTTTCTGCTCTTTTTATACCAAGCAATATTTCAAGCACAATTTTATTTAAACTATAGACTTCCCAGATTCCCTTAACTGATTTTTTTATAAAATTATTATTTGGATCATTATTTCAGAAGATGGTGGAATAGGCAGACAGACTGCACAAATCCTCCTCAACAAAGAAAAGGGGAACAAATTAACACAGATACAGAAGATAATCCTGGAGCCATGAGCTTTGTAGGGAAGGATATAGAAGTCAAGGAAACTCCAAATAGTAGAACAACTTGCATGAAAACACCAACAAAGGAGACATATGGAGCTGTGTGGTCTGTCAGGGATCCTGACGGCACATGCAGCTTGGACACTGCCAAGTGGTGTTAGGACCTAAGATTTACCCTAAAAATCAGCCCTTCTAGCCAGGGGCTGCACAGAGGACTGCACTGGTGGCTGGTGAAAAAAAGGGGAAGCTGCGAAGCGGAAGGTGGGCTGAGCTGTGGACTTTTGCCTGTCCAGAGGGGACAACCATTTTAAATGTTTACAAGTGGCTCGACTACTTTGGATATCTAAAGCGACAGCATTCTACCAGATTCCAGGGACTTAAGAATAGGTTCCACATCCCAAGAACCACAAGAACATTCTGGACACCAACAACTGGAAAAGTGCGATATTCCTCTTGTTACTCTCATACCCCACACCCCCTTGGTGAATGAAGGTACAGCCATCCCTTACTCTTACCCCACTTCTGGGCCAGCAGGAATACCATGCCAGTCTGTACACTCTGCCCAGAATTTTTTTTTTTTAATTTGTTTGTTTTTGTCTGCTTTAAAATGATTATTATTATTACTGTCCTTTTTATTATTATTCTTTATTCTTCCCTTCTCAAGTTGTAATATTCAGCTTTTTCTCTCTTCCCTGTTCCTGGTTCCCATTTTTTTTTTTTTTTTTTCTCATGGTTAACCCAATTCCTAGTTTTTCTTTTTGCATTTTTTGTATGTTTTTATTCATTATTCTCCTACTCTACCTTTTTTCTCTTATTGTGTTCTCTCCAGATATTGCAGGGTCTTTTTTTCTTTTTTTGGTTATTGTTTCTATGTGTTTACACGGTGTGTTTTTTGTCCAATTGCTTTTACTTTTTTGATAGTTATTCAATTGTTGTTTTTGTCTAACTGAGTGGGAGACAGCAACAGTGCCCATATGACACAACTATACCCACAACTCCTGAAGCTTCACTTACTGAGTGAGAGCCACTACTTCCTTCTCCACCAACTGGCCAACAATAAACAACCACCCAGAAGAGCCTGAATCACCCTTAACTGCTCTTCACAAATAGTTAACAGAGCTCTAAATACAACAACATCACTGTGGTAGTTCAGTTTGTATGTCAACTTGGCTGGGCCTGGTTGAGTGGCTGGGCAGCTGGTAGTAGTTATTCCCCATGATGAGACTGGCAATCAACTCCATGATGGGATCTACCACAAGCAGCTGAGTAGCTGCTTTGGGTATATGGTCTGCTTCTGCATAAAAGCAGAAGCTTTGGGAATGGTCTCTAGCTTATGGCATGCTTGGACTCTGCATGTAGCTATCTATGTCACTGTTCAGCAGCCTGCATGCTCTGCCTATCCTGGCACTTACAATGGACTTGAATTAATGGCCTGCTATGTGGTTTGGTAACATCGAGACTGTGCTATTTTACTTGTTGACCTTGGGCTTGTTAGCCTCAGCAGCCAGGAGCTGCCTGAGTGAAGAGACGCCACTGGCTTCAGTGGGCCGGAAGCAAGAGACAGAGCTAAAGTCCAAGGTCGAGGGGCTTCCAACCAGCCCCTAGCGCCTGGCTCTTTGAACTCAGACTTCTAGCCTCCAACCTGTAAGAGAATAAACTCCTGTTTGTTAAGGCATCCCATTGGTGTTATATTCCTGTCAGAGCAGCACTAGGTAACCAGAACAGTCACCAAAAGAAAGGAAATAATAAAAGATTCGAGCAGAAATCAATGAAACAGAAAGACAATAGAAGAAATCAACAAGACTAGGAGTTGTTTTTTTGAAAAGATTAATAAAATTGACAAACCAATTTAATTTAACAAATGAAAAGAGGGAGAGAATACAAATAACACAAATAAGAAACAAAATGCATGACATCACAACAGAAACAACTGAAATAAAAAAGGATAATATAAGGATCATGAAGAACTGTACTCCAACAAATATGAAAATCTGGAAGAAATGGACAGATTTCTAGAAACACCACTTACGTAAACTAACAGACTGATGTAGAAAAGTTGAACATAACAGAAGAAGAAACTGAACAGGTCATAAAAAAATATTACCAACAAAAAAGAGTCCTGGCCCAGACAGTTTCACCAGAGAATTCGACCAAACATTCAGAGAAGAACTGACACCAATCGTACTCAAACTGTTCTAAAACATACAAAAGGATGGACTCCTCCCTATTTCATTTTATGAAGCAAGCATAACCTTGATACCAAAACCAAGCAAAGATATCACTCGAAAGGAAAACTACAGACCAATATCCCTCATGAATGAATATAGATGCAAAAATCTTCAACAAAATCCTAGCCAATAGACTCCAACAATGTATCAAGAAAATCATTCATTATGACCAAGTGGGGTTCATATCAGGTTTGCAAGGATGGTTCAACATTAAAAAAAAATCAACATCATCCACCACATATTTTTTTATAAAAAGAAAAAGAACAACATGATCATATCAATTGAAGCAGAAAAGGCATTTGATAAAATCCAACACCCATTCCTGATCAAAACTCTTGGCAAAATAGGAATAGAAGGGAAATTCCTCCACATAATAAAAGGCAACTATGCAAAACCAATATCCAACATAATTCTCAATGTAGAGAGACTGAAACCATTCCACTTGTGAACAGAAATCAGAGAAGGATGCCCTCTATCACCACTTCTATTCAAAATTGTATTGGTAGTCCTAGCCAGAGCAATAAGGCAAGAAAGGGAAATTAAAGGCATCCAAATTGGTAAGGAAGAATTCAACCTATCCCTATTTGCTGATGATATGATCCTATACCTAGAAAATCCAAGAGATTCAGTCAAAAATCTACTGGAACTAATTGAGAGATTTAGCACAGTGGCAGGATACAAGATCAACATCCAAAAAATCAGTTGGATTCTTCTATACCAGCAGACTGCTGAGAAAGAAATAAGGAAATCAATACCATTTACAATAGCTACCAAAATAAATAAATAAATAAATAAAACACAAGGGGATAAATCTTACCAGGCACACAAAAGACCTGTACCCCCACCACACACACACACACACACACACACAAACCTATAAAATACTATTTCAAGAAACCACAAGAGATCTATATAAATGGAAGAACATACCATGGTCATAGATAGGAAGATTGAACATTGTGAAAATGTCAGTTCTACCCAAAGCAATCTATACATTCAATGCAATCCCAATCCTGAGCCTATCAACATTCTTCAAGGATATGGAAAAAACAATCACTAACTTTATATGGAAAGGAAAGAGACCTCAGGTAAGCAAAACACTATTGAAGAAGAACAAAGTAGGAGGTCTCACACTGCCAGAACTCAAAACCTACTATACAGCCACAGTAGTCAAAACTGCCTAGTATTGGTACAATGACAGACACATAGACCAATGGAATAGAATTGAGAACCCAGAAATTGATCCATCAACCTATGGCCAGCTGATCTTTCACAAAG
>NW_006921643.1:9281633-9293154 GCF_000298275.1 Orycteropus afer afer | reverse complement strand
CAGAGCTCCCAGGGCAAATTTAGGGGCCCTAATATATGGCATCTCAGAAGGAAGATGGGGCAATCTACTTCTGTAGTGATACTACCTCGGAAACCCAAGGAGGGGTCGCTATGAGTCGGTCCGACTCGGTGGCAGATAACAACAACAACAACAATATATAGCATATATGGCATAAATAGACTATCAAGCATAACCCAAAATGCAGAAACAGCAGAAGAGAAACTAGATGAATGGGACCTTCTAAAAATTAAATTTTTATGAGCTTCCAAAGACTTCTCCAAAAGAGTCAAAAGAGAACCTACAGATTGGGGAAAAAAAAATATTTGGCAATGACATATCTGATAAGGGACTTATCTCCAGAATTTATAGAAAACGCCAACACCTCAATAACAAAAAGACAAATAATCCTACTAAAAATGGGCAGAAGACATGAATAGACACTTCACCAAAGAGGATATTCAGGCAGCCAACAAACATATGAAGAAATGCTCATGATCATTAACCATTAGAGAGATGAAAATCAAAACAACAATGAGATACCATCTTGTCTCAGCAGTAGTAGTGAAGTTCAACAAGACAGAAAATAACAAATGCTGGGGAGGATGCAGAGAGATTGGGACTCTCATACATTGCTGGTGGGACTGTAAAATGATATAACAACTGTGGAAAGCAACATGGCGATTCCTTAAAAAGTTGGAATTAGAAATACCATTTGACCCAGCCATTCCATTACTAGATATATATCTTAAGAAGTGAAAGCCAGGACAAGAACAGATATATGCACACCCATAATTCATCGCAGCACTATTTACAATAGCCAAAACATGGAAACAACCTAGGTGTGCATTAACTGAAGAGTGGATAACCAAACTATGGTGGGTGTGTATATAATACACACACACACACACACACTGGAATACTAGCAACCCTAAAGAATAATGTAGAATCTGCAAAACACCACATAATGTGGATGAACTTGGAGGACATTATGCTGAGTGAAATAAGTCAATCACACCAAAAAAAAAAAACAAACTCACTGCTGTTGAGTTGGATCTGACTCATAGTGACCCCTCCTTGGTTTTCTGAGGCAGCATCACTACGGAATTAGATTGCCCAATCTTCCTTCTGATGGGTGGCTGGTGGGTTTGAATTGCCAGCCTTCTGGTTAGCAGTCAGATGCCTTAGGCACCACACCACCAGATCTCCCATAAGTCAATCACAGAAGGACAAATACTGTATTAATCTGTTACTGCAAAAAGCCAAGGAAAGGTTTATATATGGAAGGAAACTTTCTTTGTTGGTTACCAGAGGTGGGAGGGGAGGGAACACTGTTAGATAGGTAGGGACAAGTACTGATTTGGGTGAAGAGAAGCACAATGTACCAAATGTGAATGATCAACACAGTGGCATTGAAGAAGAGGAAGACATAGAGAGGTGCATGGGAGGTACAGACAATGAAGATGAACCCTTTTGCACCAACAGTACTGAGTTGTCAGTGAAGGCAAATGTGGATATACAGGTGGGTGGATAGATGGGTGGACAGGCTGAACTATTAGGTATGTCTATGCAGGGGGGAGTGTGCCCAAGACCATGTACAGGGTTGGCAGACAATGTTTCTACAAGTGTATTGGTATGTTATATAAGAATTCCCAGGTATAAAGTAGAGCTGACAAGGCAGAAGGTTGTACTCACTTCTTGGCCACAGCCAGCTACCCAGAGGGAACAAGTAGTTGGACCTGTGGGCTTGCAACCACAGTCGCAGGGGACATCAAGATCAATTAGCATAACATACTACACAAAACATTGTTCCACATCCTCTGTTGGTGAGTAGCAACTAGGATCTTAAAAGCTTGCCAGTGGCCATCTAGATGCAGCGATGGGTCTCTCCTCGTCCAGAGCAAAGAAGAATGAAGAAAACCAAAGATTCATGGAAAAAATTAGTCCAAGGGACTGGTACGCCATGTGATCCTCAGCCTGTACTACTATGAGACCAAAAGGACTAGATGGTGCCCAGATACCACTGTCAACCACTCGGAAAGGGATCTATGTAGGAGATCCTGGATAGAGTGGGAGAACAATGTGGAACAAAACTCAAAACCATTTTAAAAAAAAAAGAGGGCGGGGGGGACCCATGTTTGCTGGTCTAATAGAGCCTGATGAAACCACTGAGACTATGGCCCCTAGCTGCCCTTTAGGTCTCGAATTGAACCCACTCCTGTGGCTTCCAGCCAAACAAAAGACAGGCATATGAGCTGAACATATTCATTAGGTAGATCCACTCCTTGGAGAAAACAATCATGGGAGAATAGAAGGGCTGTGTACGCACAGGGAGATAGCTTGGGGGGCAGGAGTGCATGGAGGGAAGGACACAGGGAAGAGGAATCTATGGGGAAGAAGTAGGAGGGGAGCTGTTGCATTGTGGGAAATTGTAGCCAATGTCATGAGACAAAGTGTATGTGAGCTGCTGTATCAAAAGTGAATCATTGTCTACTTGTCAATTCTATTGGACAATAAACTCCTTTTACAAGGCTTATGTGTCTTTATTTATTTTGAGTCTGTATTTATAACTTTTAAATAAGTTAGACCTCTCTAATGAGATGATGGTTAAGCAGAAATCTGAAAGAAATAAGAGCAATCCTGGGTGGGAGTACATTCCACACAGAGGACATGTCAAGAGACAAGGTTAAGGGATAAAACCTTCACTGTCCACACCACTCTTGTCATTCTGGCCCCTTATTCTGCTTTATTTTTCTTCAAAGTGCTTTTCACTATTTGACATTATACTTTAGTTTATCTGCTTATTGTTTCACCCCTAGCAAAACCGTGAGTACTGTGAGAACATGTACTTTATTTGTTTCATTGCTGCTGATCCTAGAACAGGTCTGGCATGTAGAGGGAACTCCACACATATTTATTTAGGGATGTATGAATAAATGTATATAGCATTATATGTATTTTTAAGTTGTATTTATTCTTATTAAGCCCTTACCAAACACTGAGATAAGCATTTTATATATATTACTTAACTTAATCCTCACAAAAAATCTACTGAGGTGGATTCTATGGATACTCCAATTTTACAGGAAGTGAAACTGAGGTTAGATAACTTTCTCAAGGTTACTCATCCAGTAAGTAATGGAGTTGGGATCTGAACGCCAGTCTGATCCAAAAGCTGTGTCCCTAAACCATAAGGTTACTGTAATTTTGCTAAGCCTGTAGTGGCCACCACTGCATCATGTACATGGAAGGCCCTCTACAAATATTCATTGGCTTGAATTAAATATATTCCATGAAGAGGAGTAGGTAAATTATATCCAAAGAGGATGTTACTTAGAATTTGGGGGGGGGGGGGAAACCCACTGTCATCAAGTTGATTCTGATGCATAGCAACCCCTCTTGGGTTTCCAAAGTGGTAAATCTTTATGGAAGTAGATTGCCCCATCTTCTTTCCACCAAGGGGCTGGTGGGTTTAAACCACCAACATTCTGGATAGCACTCAAATGCCTTAGGCATTGTGCCACCAGAGCTCCTTAGAATTTGGTTTGTGTTGTTGTTGTTATGTGTCATCGAGTCAGACCCGACTCATAGCGACCCCTCCTTGGGTTGCCGAGGCAGTATCACTACGGAAGTAGATTGCCCCATCTTCCTTCCGAGGAGTGGCTGGTGGGTTTGAACTGCCATCCTTCTGGTTAACAGTCAAGTGCCTTAGGCACTATGCTACCAGAGCTCGTTAGAATTCAGCTAGGAGATGACAATCTGGTATGAAAGGTAAGAAGATCATTGAAATGATATGAGCTTAGGTGAACATACAAATCTTTCCTCAAAAATTACCCACATAAGAAATGACACATAAGTGTATGGTTTGTATGGCAAAGGAACTTCCTAAAACATCCTAGGCTACCTGACTCAAAAGGAAGTCATTGACTTAAATTCAGCTAGTGGCAGAAAGGGCCTGACCTCAGAAACTCTCATATGATTGTGGAGAGGAGGAGCTGTGATGACAGAAGTTTCTGGTGACTCAAAAGGAACACTGAAAAGGACAAGCTGGATAAGAAGGTCCTGTAGGACCATGGTTGCAGGGGACATCAAGCTCAATTGGCATAACATACTACACAAAAACATTGTTCTACCTCCTACTTTGGTGAGTAGTAACTGGGATCTTAAAAGCCTGTAAGCAGCCATCTAGATGCAGTGATGGGTCTCTCTTCATCCAGAGGAAAGAAGAATGAAGAAAACCAAAGATGCATGGAAACAATTAGTCCAAGGGACTGGTACACCATGCCATCCTGAGCCTATATGACTATAAGACCAGATGAACTAGATGGTGCCCAGCCACCAATGTCAACCTCTCAGAGGGGGATTTATGTAGGAGATCCTGGGTAGACTGGGAGAACAATGTGGAACAAAACTCAAAATCATTAAAAAAAAAAAAAAAAAGTGACCAGGTTTGCTGGTCTGATAAAGCCTGGTGAAACCTCTGACACTAAGGCCCCTAGTCGCCCTTAAGGTTTGAAATTGAACCCACTCCTGTGGCTTCCAGCCAAACAAAAGGCAGGGATATGAGCTGAACATTTACATTAGATACACTCCTTGGAGAGATCAATCATGGGAGAATAGAAGGGCTGTGTATGCACAGGGAGATGGCTCAGGGGCAGGAGTGTATGGGAGGGAAGGACACAAGGAAGAGGTGATTATGGGGAGGAAGTGGGAGAGGAGCTCTTGCATTGTGGGGGATTACAGTCAATGTCATGAGACAAAGTGTATGTGAACTGCTGTATGGAAGATGAATTTGTTCTGTAAACTTCCACCCAAATCACAATAAAATTAGAAAAAAAGAGGAAGAAGAAGATGACCCTGTAGGACTTCCAAGGAAGTCCTGCATTTACTGGGCTAGAGAATTTTGGTCCACTGAAAGGAAAATGTCCAAGGTAAAGCTCAAAAGTTCTGTATATCCAGAGCAGTTTATAGAAAATATTCCACAAGAACTTGTGAACCACTTTGCTTTAACTTCATGCCCAAGCAGACTAATTTGGAGACCCTGGGTGGGACACACAATTAACACATTCAGTTACTAACCAAAAGGTTGGAGGTTTGAGTTCACCCAGTGGTGCCCCAGAATCTTGTGATCAACTTCCAAAAAATCATCCACTAAAGGTCCTATGGAACACAGTTCTACCCTGACACACATGGGGTCACCATGAGTTGGAGTCAACTCAATGGCAACTAGCTAAGACTAATTCAGTTCCTTAATACTAAGATTGACATTCCCAGAAAAATAATCACAGATTTTCTAGTCAGTCTCTCCATCCTCCTATGTGCATCACCCCCACTTAGCTAGGTTTGAAAGACTGGTTGTTATGTAAAATTGGCATATGTGAAAACAGAAGGTGACCACATAAGATCACAAAATGAAAGATGACTACATCGTGACATAACTGCCAAACCTCTGAGAATCATGGCCCAGACGACACATAACCTTAACCATCACAGCCAGTGCTACTCTCGACTTGCATCAGCATTCATTGCTGTCAGACACATATCATTAATGCACCAAAGAGTCAGGTAGACATTTTACTAGTCTCATAAATGCAAAATGTCAGATAATGAGATAGGTGATAAATGAGGAGAAGGTGTAATTCAGCGATCAAGTTTATAAGTCAGACTCTTGCTGTTGGTAGGTGAGGCTTAGCCTGACAAGCCTGATCAGTCATGGATGAATTGGTGAAACAGAGGATCCTCAGCCAGTAAGTCTGAGAGTGAGAACCAGACTTAGACACTGCCACCACATCAACAGTTCCAGCCTTTCTTTAACCTCATATGTAAAATGGGAAGAATGATGATTCCTACATCTCACAGGCTATTATGATAAATAGATGAGATGATGTTTAGATTAACTTAAATTCACTAATCCAAGAGTTTCAGTCATCACTACATAACACATCACTTGTCACAGGGGAAATTAAAGGCTTTCAAGCTATACCTTTTCCCCACTTCTCTGATTTATATTTATCTGAAGGTACTTTTTTCTTCTCTTATTCCATTAACACAACTTGTGTTTTCTAACATCCAACCATCATTCCTTACTCACAAACAGTAACCATGTGCTTAAATGAAAAGCATTTAGGCCTCCCTGTATGTATTGGGAACTCTGGTGGCATAGCGCTTAAGGTCTTTGACAGCTAACCAGAAGGGTAGTGGTTCAAACCCACCAGCCACTCCTCAGAAGGAAGGTTTGACAATCTACTTCCGTAGAGGTACTGCCTCGGAAACCCAAGTAGGGATCCCTGGGAGTTGAGTCAACTCGATGACAATGAGTTTGGTTTTTGTTTGTTTGTTTGTTTGTTTTTGTTTGTTTGTTTGTTTGTTTTTGTATGTATTCTGGTAGCTTTGAAATCATGATGAGGCCTTGTGTTGTACTATAATTTACTGATGTCCAAGAGCATTCACTGGAGTTATTTCATAGACTCTACCTACAACATCCAAAGGCAGGTAGAAAATGGTTACTCCCCACTTTCAGGAAGAGAAAATAGACACAGGTGACTTGAGGCTCACAGTCACAGAGCTAATGAAGGGGGTTTAAGCTAGCTTAAAGCCAGGTTTAGTCACTTCATGCCTTGGGGTCCCTCCCTAAACTGCACTGCCAAGGGGGCCTATGAGCCTCCTTGTTGATGCTTAATCCTCAACGCACGAAAAGAGCCAGTGTGTTACTTGAACACCAGAGTGTTGATGAGTAAGGGTTCAAATTCTGGTTCTCCTGATGACTGTGGTACTATGGACTAGTTATTTAACCTCAGCTTTCTCAGCTGTAAAATAGAAATTTTTTAAAAAGACACTAAAAATTATATGAGTGATCTATTTGTAAATTAATAATAAGCAATGCTTTTTACAAAAGCTAATATTCCTAGAATCTGTGGGTACATTCTCATAGGTGGTAGCACTAATGGGCTCATCTTAGGCCAAACATCTTGCCCCAAGACTCAAAGTAAATAAGCTGGCTTTGTTGGTTCTTCCAAAATTGATCAGGCTCAAGATGTGCCTGATCTCTGAGCCTACCCTCTTAGCCATGCTGCCTCCAAAAATGACCATAGCGGGCCTCGTAACTTCCCAGCCATGTGAGTTATTCATGCTTCCACACCCTCAGCCTCTTGACTACTCTAATTGCAAACACATTTGCCTATGCTATGCTCCAACCCAGGCAAAGTAGAGACAGAAAAACATTTAAGAAGGGCATGAAGGTACTGGGACCATGATCCCTTTTGGCCCAGATGCTGAAATGTAAGTGCCTCTACCTACTTCCCCAAAACCAAAAACAGCTATGCAGAACTTAGAGGGGCTTAAACCACAGGAAATTCTAGTTCTAGTGTCCCTAGTTTATTTTCATCAAACTTTACCTTACCCAATACCTTGGCCTATCAATGCACCAGTAATAGGCTGTTCTCTTCTTTCCTTTGAAGCATTTTAAGACAAAATCCATTTGATTACCATATTTTTTACACAAACAACATGGGTAGTTATATGGTGGGTTTTTTTGGGTTTTTGCAAACCATGCAAGCCCCTCATGTTAGTTTCCTATGGGTGCTATGTGCACTATACACATGTGTGCATTATTTACATGGGCACTTTATATGTGAAGAACATGGTAATCTAGAGGGCTATTCCTCAGATGCCACCTCTGGGCAACCTGCCATAGTTGTGTTGGCTATGAACACAAGATGGGCCGCCTGAGAAGGACTCACACACTGACCCACAGATGGCCACTCCAGAGAGAGGTATTTTCAATGATAGGTTCCTCATCTCAGGAAATGGTGCCATCCTGTTTCTCAAGACAGAAAAATCTGGGAGTTATCCTTGATTCCTGCTTTTTCCTTGGACTCTATACTCATCCCATTATATGTTGTACAAATTCTACCTCCAAAATACATCTCAAATCTGTCTACCTCCCTCCATCTCCACTGCCTCCTCCCTAGGTCAAGCTACCATCAGTGCTCCCCTAGGCTCCTGAGCAGCCCCTTAAATGGTCTATCTACCTCTCCTTTTAGACTCTCTGGTACACTGCTAGTTATACCCAAAATCCATCCTCCTCTTCTTAGGGAATTGACAATATGGCTGTATATCCAGAGACTACATATCCCAGCTTCCCTTGCAGCTAGGTTGGCCACATGACTGTGTCTTTGCCAATAGAATGTGAATGGAAATGATGGGTACAAATTTTGTAACACTGCTTAAAATGAAATTGCTTCCCGGGCTTTCCTTTCTTGCTCTTTTTCTGTGGGTTAGAATGAAGACATAAGCCAGCTCTGACCATGCAGATGAGCATACCACCTTAGGGAAATAAAAACAACAATGTAGAAGGAACCTTAGTCCCAGAATGATCTCATGGAGTAGAACTGCTAAAAAGGCTTGGAACACGCTGCCAGATGATAAGAAGAGATTGGAGGACAGCAAGACTGGAAGCAGAGACACCAGTGACAAGGCTATTATAGAATCCTACATGAAAGATGGTGGTGGTATGATTCTGAATATATTTTGAAGATATAGCCAATTTAATTTCCTGATAAACTCTAATTGCATTATGAAAGAAAGAGAGGAATTGAGGATACTCTAAGGATTTTGGCCTGAGCAAATGGAAGGCCAGAGACATTATGAATCAAGAGAGGTACAGCAGATTTTGGGGGAAAGATCAGGAGTTAAATTTTAGCCATGCTTAAGAAGCTGAATTTGGAATTAAGACTGCCTGGATTTGAATCCTGACTCTGCCAGTTAATTGCATGACTCTGACCAAGTAACTTAAACTTTCTGTGCCTCAGCTTTCTCATCTAGAAAATAAGAACTAAAAATAGCACCTATCTCATAAGTTGATATAAGGAAGGCATGAATGCATTCTAGACACTTTCTTGTGTTGTTTGATTCTTCAAAAAGTCTCAGAACACTGGAAATCAGGAAGAAATCTTCCCTCATCTCCATGCCTGCTGATCCCATCTCAAATAACACTAAGCCCCCAAGATTTTGAAAGTAGAGATGTGGCTGTCTGCTGTGGTTTGGGGACAGCTGTAAGGAAGCTTTCAAAGCAGCTGGTATAGGCACATAACCAGAACATTTTCTTCACCTCAGATTCCTGGCAAAACAAGGCCTGCAGTTAGAAGGGAAAGGTTTTAATTACAAGGCCACCTGTCCAGCCATCTGAAGCCAACCCTAGCCCTTTGGCTGTTTCCCTGCGGGCAATGGGGTGTGTAGGGGAACCATGCTTAGAGTCTCTAACTTCTTTCACATTTCATAGCACTGTATAATCAAGGAGAAAATTAACAGCCCTCAGAAACAAACCCCATTATTGCCCTCCCTCTCCATTTGTTATTAAGGATGGAGACAGGACGTTGAAGGTTTGAGTCATGAACAACTTGAACTTCACCCTTTCATGTTTTTCAGGATAAGTTAGCCTCTAAAACCAAACGATATTATGCTCTCCAAAGCTAATTATTCATATAATTCCTCCTCCAAATAGAGATAAATGGTTTATAAATTATCCATTGAGTTCTTTGAAACTGACAAGTATGTGAACGTGGAGCTTGTTACATTCAACCCTGTAATGAAAGAATCTAAACTAACAGAAATCTCTCTCTCATTTTTTTTTTAAACTTTATATTGTGATTTGAGTGAAACTTTACAAAGCAAATTGGTTTCTGGTTCAACAATTCATACACATTTTGTTTCATGACATTAGTTGCAATCCCAAAATACCTAAATCATAACATCAAAAATAAAAACTGAAAAGTCGAAGTAATGAACCATTTTTAGGTGTGTCATTTATTTAATAAGCCATTTATGGACCAAAAAAAATCAAATACTTTATAATTTCAGTCTCTCTCTCTCTCTCTCTCTCTCTCTCTTTTTTTTTTTAAAGAATAGACATAGGCCCCAGAAGAAAATTAAAACCAAATACAAAAGGGGCCAGGATCAATTAAATTGAAGATGGTTGCAAAGACTAATTCATTATTCAGTGAAATATTTTCTTCTTCTTTCCAGACGTATAGCTAAACTACATTTGCCAGTCTCCTTTGCAGTAAGATAAGGTCATGTGACTGAGTTCTGGCTGATGGAATATGGGCAGAAGGAATGAATGCCATCTGAAGGCCAGATGCATAAGAACTTCTAATGCATAATTGTCTCTGCTGTTTTTCCTTCTGCATAGTCTTGGAAGCTCCACATTGAATAGCATGGAGCCATAAAAGGGAAGAAAACTGGGAGAGAAGAATCACTTCTTAGAGAAGAGCACTCCTTCAGGAACATTCACTATAGACTTCATGTAAGTGAGAAATTAACTTGTATTATTAAGCTTCTGAAATGTTGATGTTTGCCTGTTGTAGCCAAGACTCACCTGTCAGTTTGCTGTACTGTGGTGGTTTGTGTGTTGCTGTGATGCTGGAAGCTATGCCAGCATCAAATACCAGCAGGATCACCCATGTTGGATAGGTTTCAGTGGAACTTCCAGATTAAGACAGATGAGACAGACTAAGGCAGATGAGGAAGAAGGGTATGGTGATCAACTTCTGAAAGAACTGGCCAGGTATTCAACTATATGGATCATAACAAATTATGGATAACAATGACAAAAATGGGAAGTCCAGAACACTTAAGCTAGACTATATGAAGAAGAATGCAGCATCAAGATTGGAGGAAGACTCATTAACAACCTGTGATATTCAGATGAAATAACTTTCCTTGCTGAAAGCAAAAAGGACTTGAAGCACTCACTGATGAAGATCAAAGACTACAGCCTTCATTATATTATATTTTATGATTATATTTTAACATTAAAAAAAAACTTCACAACTGGAACAATAAGCAACATCATTATAAATGGAGAAAAGATTGAAATTGCCAAGAATATAATTTTATTTGGATCCACAATCAACACCCATGGAAGGAGCAGTCAAGAAAGCACATGACATATTATACTAGGATTGTCGTCGTTATGTGTCCTCGAATTGGACCCGACTCATAGCGACCTCTCCTTGGGTTTCCGAGGCAGTATCACTACGGAAGTAGATTGCCCCATCTTCCTTCCGAGGAGTGGCTGGTGGGTTTGAACCACAAGTCTTCTGGTTAGCAGTCAGGTGCCTTAGGCCCTATGCTACCAGAGCTCCCTATATTGGGATAGTCTACTGCAAAAGACCTCTTTGAAGTGTTAAAAAGCAAAGATGTCACTTTGAGGACTAAGGTGTTCCTGATTCAAGGCATGGTATTTTCTATTGCTTCATGTCATGGATCGAATTGTGTTCCCCCAAAATATGTATCAACTTGGCTAGGCTACAATTCCCAGTGTGATTGTCCTCCATTTTATGATCTGATTATTCTCCATTTTGTGATGTATTAGAAATCCTAGCCTCTACACCTGTGGTAGCTCTGGTAGTATAGTGCCTAAGACCCTTGACTACTAACCAGAAGGCTGGTGGTTCAAACCCACCAGCCACTCCTTGGAAGGAAGGTTGGGCAATCCTACTTCCGTAGTGATACTGCCTTGGAA
>NW_006921643.1:9277453-9280978 GCF_000298275.1 Orycteropus afer afer | reverse complement strand
TTGAACCACCAGCCTTCTGGTTAGCAGTCAAGTGCCTTAGCCACTATGCTACCAGAGCTCCTAAACCCAGGGAAATACTGATGACAAGGACCTTACAACGCCAGAGTCAACAGAGAGAGGAAGCCTTTCCCTGAAACTGGTGCCTCCTAACTGTGAGAGAATAAATTTGTTTGTTAAAGCCATCCAGTCTGTTATAGCAGCACTAGATAACAAAGACCTCTCACATTCATGAGAAGGCTGGACAACAAATAAGGAAGATAAAAGAAGAATTGATGCCTTTGAACTATGGTGTTGGCAAAATTACTGAATACACTACAGACTACCAGAAGAATGAACAAATCTGTCTCGGACAAAGTATAGCCAAAATGTTTCTTAGAAGTGAGGATGGTGAGACATGTCTCACATTCTTTGGACATGTTATCAGGAGGAATCAGTTCCTGGAGAAGAACATCATGCTTGGTAAAGTACAGGGTTAGTGAAAAAGAGGGAGACCCTCAATGAGATGGAGTGTCACAGTGGCTGCAACAATAAGCTAAAATACAGCAATAACTGTGAGGATGTTGCAGGAGCAGGCAGTGTTTCCCTCTGTTGTACACAGGGTTGCTATGGTCTGAGACAACTTGACGGAACCTAATCAAAACAACAACAACCCATTATATGCCAGACACATGATTAGGTATGGTAGCAAACAAGACAGACATGATCCCTACTCTCACAGAGTTCACAGCCAATTAGTAGAGACAATGCTGATTACACTACTACAGCAACTGTGATGGCACATTTTACCTATCAACTTGACTAGTCTATGATGCCCATCAAACACTAGCCTAGATGTTGCTGTGAATGTATTATGTAGATATGATTAACATTTAAAATCAGTTGACTCTAAGTAAAGGTTACTACCCTTGATAACGTGGGTGAGCCTTATCCAATCAGTTCAAGTCCTTAAATGCAAAAACTGAGATTCTAAGAAGAGAGGGAAATGAGCCTCAGAAATGAAACACAGATTTTCTGCTGGACTTTCCAGCCTTTTGCCTGATCTATGGACTTTAGATTTGCCAGTCTCAACAATCTTATGAGCCATCCTTAAAACTAATCCTTCACTCTGTTGCTGTTGGGTGCCATCAAGTCAGCTCTGATTCATAGCGACCCTATGTACAGAACACTGCCTAGTCCTGCATCAGCCTCACAACCCTTCCTGCCCATCGTAGCATCCACTGTGTCAATCCATGTCATTGAGGGCCTTCCTCTTTTTTTGCTGACCCTCCACTTTACCAAGCATGGTATCCTTCTCCAGGGAATGATCCCTTCTGGCAAGATGACCAAAGTAGATGAGATGAAGTCTGTCCATTCACTCTTCCAAGGACCATTCTGGCTGCACTTCTTCCAGGACAGGTTTGTTAGTTCTTCTAGCAGTTCATAGCACTTTCAGTATTCTTTGCCAGTATCAAAACTCAAAAGATTCCACTCTTCTTTCATCTTCCTTATTCACTGTCCAGCTTTCACATGCATATGAGGTAAATGAAAATACCATGGCTTGAGTTAGGGGTACCTTAGTCTTCAAAGAGACATCTTTGCTCTTCAGCACCTGAAAGAGGTCTTTTGTAGCAGATTTGCCCAGTGTAGTACATCATCTGATATCTTGACTGCTGCTTGCATTGGTGTGGATGGTGGAATCAAGAAATATGAAATCTTTGACAACTTCAATCTTTTCTCCATTTATTGTGATGCTGCTTATTGGTCCAGTTGAAAGGATTTTCGTCTTCTTTATGTAAAGGTGTAATCTATACTGCAGACTGTAGTCTTTAATCTGTATCAGTAAGTGCTTTAAATCATCTTCACTTTCAGCAAGCAAGGTTGTGTCAACTGCATATCATAGGTTGTTAATGAGTCTTCCTCCAATTCTGATGCCATGTTCTTCATATAGTCCAGCTTCTCAGATCATTTGCTCAGCATTGTTCTTCCCTTTCAGTTTCCTAACTTCAGGTCTTTGCAAATTACATTATAGTAATTGACTGTCTTCTTGAGCTGCTCTTTGAAATCTTCTGTTCAGCATACAGATTGAACAAATAAGATGAAAGGATACAACCCTGATGCATTCCCTTCCTGATTTTAAATGATGCAATATCCCCTTGTTCTGTTCAAATGACAGCCTCCTGGTCTGTGTACAGGTTCCTTATGAGCACAATTAAGTGTTCTGGAATTCCCATTCTTCTCAATATTATCCATAATTTGTTATGATCCACACAATCGAATGCTTTTGCATAGTCAATAAAACACAAGTAAACATCTTTATGATATTCTTTGTTTTCAGCCATGATCCATCTGTATCAGCAATGATATCACCTGTTCCACATCCTCTTCTGAATCCAGCTTGCATTTCTGGACGTTCCCTGTCAATATACTGCTGCAACCATCTTTGAATTATCTTCAGCAAGATTTACCTGTGATATTGATGATATTGTTCAATAATTTCCACACTCTGTTGCATCTCCTTTCTTTGGAATGGGTACAAATAGGATCTCTCTCAGTCAGTTGGCCAGGGAGCTGTCTTCCAAATTTCTTGGCATAGACAAATACATGCCCCCAGAGTAGCATCCGTTTGTTGAAACATCTCAGTGGGTATTCTGTCAATTCCTAGAGCCTTGTTTTTCACCAAATCCTTCAGTACAGCTAAGACTTTTTCCTTAAGCACCACTGGTTCTTGATCATACTTGTGAAATAGATGAACATTGACCAACTCTTTTTGGTGCGCTGACTCTGTTTTCTTTCCATCCTCTTTTGATATCTCCTGCATCATTCTTTCAATATTGCAACTTGAGGCTTGAATTTTTTCAGCTTGACAGAAGCTGAGTGTGTTCTTCCCTTTTGGTTCACTAACTCCGGGTCTCTGCACATTTCATTACAATAGCTGACTTTGTCTTCTCAAGCTGCTCTTTGAAATCTTTTGTTCAACTCTTTTATCTTGTCATGTCTTCCATTTGCTTTAGCTACTCTCCATTCAAAGGCAAGTTTCAGAGTCTCTTCTGACATCCATTTGGTCTTTTCTTCCTTTCTTGTCTTTTAAAGGACCTTTTGCTTTCTTCATGGATAATGTTCTTCATATCATCCCCCAATTCATCTCTCACTCTACTGCCCCATTTTGTACTGGTTTTATTTTCAGCAAGCAAGTTTGTATGTATAATATGACACTTGATATATGGAAAATATGGCCTGGGTAATAGAAACAACACTGGAGATCAGATGATAGAATTTTGCATGACCAATAACTTACTCATTGCAAATACCTTTTTCAGCCCCAAAAACGGCAACTGTGCATGTCAACCTCACCCAATGAAATGCACAGGAATCAAATTGATTACATCTATGGAAAGAAACCACCACTTGTCTGTCACTTTGTCATACGTGGTGGCTTGTGTGTTGCTGTGAGGCTGGAGGCTATGCTGTCGGTAATTCAAAATGAGTTCTGGTAGCATAGTGCCTAAGGCACTTGACTGCTAATGAGAAGGCTGGAGGTTCAAACCC
>NW_006921643.1:9273839-9275948 GCF_000298275.1 Orycteropus afer afer | reverse complement strand
CATCTGATCCCATCATGGGAATAACCACATCACAATAGCTTAAACCACACAGAATTGTGGTCCAGCCAAGTTGACACACAGCTCCAACTATCACACTCACCAACCACCAGAGCCAAAGATGAGGAAATTGAAGATTTTTGCCAACTCCTGCAGTCTGAAATTGACCAAAAATGCAATCAAGCTGTGTTGATTATCACTGGTGATTGAAATGCAAAAGTTGGAAACAAAAAAGAATCACCAGTAGTTGGAAAATATGGCCTTGGTGATAGAAATTATGCTGGAGATCGCATGATAGAATTTTGCAAGACCAGTGACTTATTCATTGCAAATACCTTTTTTCCACAACATAAACAGGAGCTATGTGGACTTCACCAGATGGAATACACAGGAATCAGATCAATTAGATCTGTGCAAAGAGGCAATGGAGAAGTTCAATATCTTCAACCAAAACAAGGCCAGAAGCTGATTGTGGAACAGACCATCAGTTGCTCATATGCAAGTTCAAGCTGAAGCTGAAGAAAATTAAAACAAGTCCACAGGAGCCAAAATATGACCTTGATTATATTCCATCTCAGTTTAGAAACCATCTAAAGATTAGATTTGACGCATTGAACACCAATGACTGAAAACCAGAGTAATTGTGGGATGATTATCAAGAACATTATCCATGAAGAAAGCAAAAGATCCTTAAAAAGACAGGAAAGGAAGAAAAGACAAAAATGGATGTCAGAAGGGACTCTGAATCTTGCTCTAGAAAGGAGAGTAGCTAAAACAAATGGAGGAAATGACAAGATAAAAGAGCTGAACAGAGATTTCAAAGAGCAGCTCAAGAAGACAAATTCAAGTATTATAATGAAATGTGCAAAGACCTGGAGTTGGAAAACCAAAAGGGAAGAACATGCTCAGCATTTCTCAAGCTGAAAGAACTGAAGAACAAATTCAAGCCTTGAGTCACAATACTGAAAGATTCTATGGGCAAAATACTGAATGAAGCAGGAAGCATCAAAAGAAGATGGAAGGAATGCATAGAGTCACTGTACCAAAAAGAATTGGTTGAAATTCATCTATCTCAGGAGGTGGCATATGATCAAGAACCAATGGTATTGAAGCTGCACTGAGGGAATTGGCAAAAAACAAGATCCTAGAAATTGACAGAATACCCACTGAGATGTTTCAACAAATGGATGCTGTGCTGGAGGCATTTACTCATCTAATCCAAGAGATTTGGAAGACAGCTAGCTGGCCAACTGACTGAGAGAGATCCATATTTGTACCCATTCCAGAGAAAGGTGATGCCATAGAATGTGGGTATTATCAAACAACATCATTACTATCTCATGTAAATAAAATCTTGCTGAAGATAATTCAAAGATGGTTGGAGCAGTACATTGACAGAGAACTTCTAGAAATGCAAGCTGGATTCAGAAGAGAATGTGGAACAAGTGATATCATTGCTGATATAGATGGATCATGGCTGAAAACAAAGAATACCATAAAGATGTATGCAAAACACGTATCCTAGGCATTGTTGTTGTTATCATTATGTGCCGTAAAGTCATACCCGACTCATAGCAACCCCTCCTTGGGTTTCTGAGCTGTTATTACTATGGATGTAGATTGCCCAGCCTTCCTTCTGATCCTAGGCATTAGAAAACTGAAATGGACTGGCTTTGAATCAGACAACCATATGATCTACTATGCCAGGAATTACAAATTGAAGAGGAATTCTCAATTCCTTTTCAATGCAAAAGCATTCTATTTTGTGGATCTTAACAAATTATGGATAATATTGAAAAGAATAGGAATTTCAGAATACTTAATTGTGCTCATGAGGAACCTGTACATGGACCAGAAGGCTATCATTTGAACAGAACAAGGGGATACTGCATCGTTTAAGATCAGGAAGAGAGTGGGTCAGAGTTGTATCTTTTTACCATACTTATTCAATCTGTATTCAATCTGTATGCTGAGCAAATTATCTGATAAGCTGAACTATATGAAGAAGAATGTTGCATCAGGATTGGAGGAAGACTCATTAACAACCTGTGATATGCAGATGACACAACTTTGCTTGCTGAAAGTGAGGATGACTTGAAGCACTTACTGATG
>NW_006921643.1:9271754-9272739 GCF_000298275.1 Orycteropus afer afer | reverse complement strand
GAAGGTCGGGCAATCTACTTCCATAGTGATACCATCTCAGAAACCCAAGGAGGGGTCACTATGAGTCGGGTCCGACTCAACGGCACATAACAACAACTATTGCCAAAGTACAACCTCAGTATATCCCACCTGAATTTAGAGAGTATAATGAATTGACTCTATATACATAATAGGTGTTGATATGTTGTTAGGTGCTGTTGAGTCATCTCTGACTCATAGCAACCCTATACACAGCAGAACAATATACTGCCTAGTCCTGTGCCAGCCTCACAATCCTTGCTATACCTAAGCCCACCAGTGTAGCCACTGTGTCAATCCATCTCATGGAGGGCCTTCCCTTTTTTGTTGACCCTCCATTTTACCAAGCATGATATCCTTCTCCAGGGAATGGTCCCTTCTGACAACATGACCAGAGTAGGTGAGACGAAGTCTGGCCATTCTTGCTTCCAAGGAGATTCCCTGCTGTACTTCTTCCAGGACAGATTTGTTAGTTCTTTTAGCAGACCTCAGTACACTTAGCATGCTTCTCTAACACCACAATTCAAAAGCATCAACTCTTCTTCGGTCTTCCTTATTCATTGTCCAGCTCTCATATGCATATGAAGAGATTAAAAATACCATGGCTTGGGTTAGGCACATCTTAGTCTTCAAACAGACATGTTTGGTCTTCAGCACTTCAAAGAGGTATTTTGCAACAGATTTGCCCAATGCAATATGTTGACTGATGTCTTGACTGCTGCTTCCATTGGTGTTGATTGTAGAACCAAGGAATATGAAATCCTTGACAACCTCAATTCTTTCTCCATTTATCGTGATGCTACTTATTGGTCTAGTGGTGAGGATTTTTGTTTTCTTTATATTGAGGAGTAATCCATACTGCAGACTTTAGTCTTTAATTTTCATCAGTAAGTGCTTCAAGTCATCCTCACTTTCAGCAAGCAAAGTTGTGTCATCTGCATATCACAGGTTGTTAATGAGTCTTCCT
>NW_006921643.1:9225913-9271009 GCF_000298275.1 Orycteropus afer afer | reverse complement strand
TCTTTTGATGTTTCCTGCATCATTCAATATTTTGCCCATAGAATCTTTCAATATTGCAACTCAAGCCTTAAACTTTTTCCTCAGTTCTTTCAGCTTGAGAAATGCTGAGCGTGTTCTTCCCTTTTGGTTTTCTAACTCCAGGTCTTTGCACATTTCATTATAGTAACTGGCTTTGTCTTCTTGAGCTGTTCTTTGAAACCATACATACATAATAGGTTAAAAACAAACAAACTCACTGCCTTTGAGTCGGATAAAGACCCCTCCTTGGGTTTCTGAGGTGTTACCTTTATGGAAGTAGATTGCCCAATCTTCCTTCTGAGGAATGGCTGGTGGGTTTGAACTGCCAGCCTTCTGGTTAGTAATCAAGTGCCTTAGGCACTATGCCACCAGAGCTCCCATGATAGGTAGTCAACAAATAACTGCCCAACAGGTAAAAAAGGTGTTGCCTCTGCCTATCTCTTTCTTCCTCTCCTCTCACCCTTTGTGCTTCTTTCTGCCAAGGGCTATTGCATATGCTATTACCTCTGCCTTAAACAGAAATGCTCACCCCTCCTCACTATACCATCACTGCATCCTTTGCCTGGTTTCTCCTACTCATCCTTTAGATCTCAGTATAAGCATCCTTCCTTTAGTGAAGCCTTCTGTTATAAATTGAACTGTGCCCCAAAAAATATGTGTTGTAAATCCTAACCCCTATAACTATGGTTGTAATCCCATCTGAGAATGGGTTTTCCTTGTTAAGTTAGTGAGGAAGTATTAGGGTAGGATGTGTTTTAAATCAATGTCTTTTGAGATATAAAAGACTAGATTAAGCAAGCAAACAAGCACAGACTAAGGGGAAGATACATGCCACATGATCACCAGGGTCCTTCCTCCAGAGAGGACAGAGACAGAGAGCCTTCTTTTACAGCCAGCACCCTGAATTCAGACTTCTAGTCTCCTAAACAGTGAAAAAGTTAATTTCTGTTCATTAAAGCCATCCACTTGTGGTATTTCTGTTATAGCAATGCTAGATAACTGAGAAGGAGTTCTGGTGGCATAGTGCCTTAGGCATTTGGCTGGTAACCAGAAGGCTGGCGGTTCAACCCCACCAGCCACTCCTTGGAAAAAAGACTGGGCAATCTACCTGCATAGAGATACTGCCTCGGAAACCCAAGGAGAGGTCGCTATGAGATAACTAAGACACCTTCCCTGACCCCAAAATCAGACTAGGTCTCTGCAATACATATTCAGAGCACTGTGTACCTTCCCTTCAGTATGATTTTACACTTATGTTTGTGGATTTTCTCCATAGCACTTATCTATATCTGAAGTTACCTTGTTTATTTGAGCATATATTAATTTTCTGTCCCCCATATCACACCCAGGGGCATTGTCTGACTCATCCACTGCCATCTCCCAGTCCCTCCTACAACAGTAGATGGCCAAAGTCCTCAAAAAATAGGCTGAACAAATGAGTGTATCCAATGTCACATTGTTCTCATCCATTTAGTTGACTTTGCCCAGTCAGCCCAACCACTAAGTTCACTTTCTTCTATTCAGACCTTAATATAATATATAGAGAAACGGCTATCTGTTCATATCAGTGAAATGAACACTGATGAATAAGAACCATAAATAAGATGTTAATAATACAGAATTAAAAAAGTGATCCATCACCTGTTCTTTTGCCTAACAAATGTGTACTTAGGGTCTTATCTGTGCAAGTTACTATTTCAGTTACTACGGACAGATATTGTTGTTGTTGTTATATGCAGTCGAGTAGGACCCAACTCATAGTGAGCCCTCCTTGGGTTTTCGAGGTGGTATCACTATGGAAGTAGACTGCCCAACCTTCCTTCTGAGGAGTGGCTAGTGGGTTTGAACTGCGAGCCTTCTGGTTAGCAGTCAAGTGCCTTAGGCACTACACTACCAGCACTCCCATGGACGGATATTAGGATGAATGAAATAAACTAGTTCCTTGCCCTCAAGCAGTTTACAAATCATGTAGCAGGATCATATATTACAATATTAATGAATAATTTGTCTCGAAATTTCTTTATATACAGGACCCTTGCCCTATTCACTCAGCTGGGCCACAATGTGTTCATTGCCTCAGGGAAAAGATGAGAAAGCTGGGAGAACGTTATCTTTTGAGCTTCAAAATCTACACCTTGTTGGGAAAAGACCAATCTCTCCTAATTAACACTTTGGGAAGAAAATACATGATAATATAAGGGCAAGGCTTCCTGCCCCCACATGATTCCTGCTCCCCACCAAGCTCTCCAAACAGGATGAACCCCAAGGGAGTTGGAAATGGCAAACATTCCAGACAGGTTTAAGAGTGTTAGAGCAGACATGATCCACATTCTGGGAAAGCTTCAAGAACTCAGATAGGCAAGGCTGTGTGCTCATGAAGGCAGCCAGGGGTAGGTACACAGAGTCTCCTTATGCCAGCATGGCACAGGGCAGCAGAAGGGCCCTCTCGGTCCAGTAAGGAGAGGCAAAGGGCCTAAGGAGGCTTTACAGAGAGAAACAAAGGACAGAAGAGCAGCCACCCACAGGTTCCTGTGACTGAGGACTGGAAAACATAGTATACATGCCAGCAGATGCCAGCTGGACAGATCACATCTGAGGTCTAGGTACATCATCCAACAGATACCTTGATACCAATGCTCTAGAACTTAGATGCTGCCCTGGGGAAATGGCAAGTGGAGTGGGGAATGGGATAGTATATTTACAAGCAGATGGATAGCTCAGAACAGAAAATGAGTTAATGAAGATTAAATTTACAATGTGGCACTGAAAGTGGTACCTGCAATATAAACTTGAAGAGTGAAAATTAGTACAAATATAACTATGATAAGAGGCAGAGATCATCAAAATGCTATGGGATGTATAAAGAGCTGTGTACTTAGGAAATCACGGAAGGCTTCAGGAAGGAGAAGAAATATAAGCAGGGGTCTCGGGCTAGGAAGATATCTGAGTGGTACTAGTATGAAATAGTGAGGTTGGGGAAAATACGTATTTCAGAATGGAAATGTACAGCAAAGACAGAAAGAAGCAGGAAAGGTCTGAGTAAAACAATGGCTTGTCTCAATTGTCTATAGCTCAGAATATACATTGGTGAGAGCTCAAGATTAATCACTTTATAGAGAGCCTCAAAAGACAGACCAAGGAGTGTAGCTGCAACGTGGTAGGTAATGGAAAATCACTGAAGGTACTTGAGTGGTGGGATTCTATGATCAAAACTGTGGCTTCAGAACACTGATCTGGCAACAATGCATTGGAGGAAACAGAATGAAATGAGTAGGCAACACCCCAGCCACTAAATGATGAGGGACCTGAAATGAGTAGGAGCTAAAGCGATGAAGAAAGTGGTTGATGGAGAGAGTGCTGTAGTGCTCGGCAAGAACCAGTGTAGGGGAAGGGCTGGAAGGAGCTTAGATGTATGCCTCTGAGTTATAAGGCTATGAAGGGGAAGACTCAAAAGGAGGTTGGAGGCAGGACTTAGGTTGGGGGCAAAATAACTAACTTGGAAACTGGAACTGGATCTTAGGAAAGATGACAGAAAGAAATATCAATATATGGCAATAATTTTCAGAGCTACGAGGAAAGTTAAAGATCCCCCAGACAACTGTTTCTCAAACTTAAAAGTATTTATGTGAATTTCACCTTAATAAAATAATAATTATATATATATATATGAGCTCTGGTAGCATAGTGGCTAAGGCACTTGACTGCTAACCAGAAGGCTGGCGGTTCAAACCCACCAGTCACTCCTCAGAAGGAAGGTTGGGCAATCCTACTTCCGTAGTGATACTGCCTCGGAAACCCAAGGAGGGGTCGCTATGAGTCGGGGCCGACTCGACGGCAAAATAACAACAACAACAACATATATATATATATACATATATACAGTTGGGAGAGGAGGGAAAATATATATGAATCACAAGTGATCTTAAAATGCAGATTCTGATCCAAGAGGTTGGGGGTGGGACATGACATTCTGCATTCCTACCAAGCCCTCAAGAAATGTTGATGCTGCTGGTTCAGGGACCAAACTTTGAGTAGCAAAAGAATAGACCAGTGTTTTCCCAAGTAAAATATGTATACATTTGATATATATACGAGGATTTTAGGTGACTCATACCATCGCATTTTAATATCTATATGGATTTTCAGTTAGAATACCCACTACCATCAAGCTAATTCCAATTCATCGTGATCCTATAAGACAGAGTAGAACTGTCCCACATGGTTTCCAATGTTGTAAATGTTTATGGAAGTGGACTGCCACATCGCTCTCCTTGAGAGTGGCTCATGGGTTCAAACTACCAAACTTTCAGTTAGCAGGCCAATGCTTTAACCACTGTACACCATGGCTTCTTTCACTTATAATAGTGAAATTATATTTCCTTTCAATTCACTTAAGTATCAAAAAGTTGATTTGAAGAAAATATTAAATAAACAATGTTAGAGGAAGCAGACAGTAGTAGCAGAAACTGAGCAGGTGGCCTGCAATTACTAAAGTCTGGGGTATGTTTGTAGGAAGCATCTGAGGATACTCGTAGGAAGAGAAAAATATTCCAGTTTAAAATAAATAGTGGTGATGCAAAAAGGAAAAGTGTTGACTGAGGGAACAAGGTGACTAACTGAGAATGTGACACATTAACTAGTATTTCCTGAGCCTGGGAGCTCACCCCTGTATCAGTTATTTTTCACAACTCTATGAGGCAGGTGTGAGCCGCTGTCCCCATTGTACTGATGGGGACACTATGGCTCAAAGAGGTTGCCCAACTTCACAAAGCTAGTAAGTATCAGAGCCAGAACTTGAATCTGGGCCTGTATGATTCCAGGGCTGTTCATGCAACTTCTCTCTTAATGACATCGGACCCCCATGCAGCAGGCTCAGTGTGTCTCCAAAATTCTCCTTCTACAAGGTGAATGCTATGCTATTACTGTCTTTCTACTATGTATCTCTATGTGACCATCTATATATATATATATATATATATATATGTACATATGTGTGTGTGTATATATATATATATACACACACAGACACCCACATACACATGTACCAGCAACAACTGTGAATTTCACTGAATGATATCTTTTCTATTTTATGAAGTGGGTATTACTATTTCCATTTTCAAGATGATAAATGGAAGCTTACCAAGATCACACGGACAAGACTCAAAAATTACTGTTGTTCTGGCTACCACTGCCAACCACTTGGAAATGGATCAGCACTTTACAGGATCTATCAGATCCTGGATAGAGTGGGAGACAAATGTGGAACAAAACTCAAAATCATAAAAAAGAGGAGGCATACTAATCTGATAGAGACTGGAGAAACCCCCAAGACTATGGCCCCTAGTCATGCTTCAGGCCTGGAATTGAACTTACTCCTGTGGCTTCTAGCCAAACAACAAACAGGCATATAAAGTGAACATTTACACCAGGTAGGTATAAAAGTGAACATTTACACCAGGTAGGTATACTCCTTAGAACAATCAATCATGGGAGACGAGAAGGGCAGTATTTACACAGGGAGATAGCTCAGAGGGCAGGAATGCATAGGAAAGAAGGATACAAGGAAATGGTAAACTGATATATTATGGCGATTGCAATCAATGTCATGAAACATAATGTGTATGAACTGCAGTATGGAAAATGAATTTGGTCGGTACACTTTCACCCAAATCACAATAAAAAGAAGGGGGGAAAAAGTTGCTGTTGCTAGTAGCCATCAAGTCAGCCCCCAACTCATAGAGACCCCATGCACAATGGGATCACACTCCTGTGATCCATTGAGTTCTCACTGGCTGATTTATCAAAAATAGATCACCAGGCATTTTTTCCCAGTCTGTCTGACTCTGAAAGCTCTGCTGACATTTGTTCAGCATTATAGCAACATGCAAGTTTCCACTGACAGATAGGTAGTAGCTGACCTTGAAGTGCATTGGCCGGGAATTGAACCCAGGTCTAACACTGAACCACCATGTACCCCTAACTCAAGATTCAAGGCTTTATCAACACCCCATCTCAACCCCACTTCTCTTTGTTACTGTTGTTAATAAGAGGTTTTTTCTACCACTTGTCAAATATATGGCCGCCATCTCACTCTCTGCCCTGGTGGACATATAACACCATTTAAAACAATTCAGAGTATAACCTATAATGGTGATTCTAGTTGGTGGCTAATAGCTGTCTTGTAACTTTAATAGGTACACTAGCTCAACGGCAGTGGAGACAAGCCACAAAGAAGCCCACTTTAAATCTTTGCATGCTATAATTGTCCTTATGAGTCAAGGACTCACATATGATACCATCAGACAAGGCCCTTCATTTTGATTAGGAATATTAATCAGAAAGACCATCACTCATTTGTCAGTTTGTTATTTGCATGGCACAACTCAAAATGAGAAGATTCAGCTGCAAATACCCATTAATAATTAGAACATGGAATATACAAAGCATGAATCTAGGAAAATTGGAAGCTGTCAAAAATGAAATGGAATGCATAAAGATCGATATCCTAGGCATTAGCAAGCTGAAATGGACTGATATTGACCAGTTTGACTCAGACAATCATATAGTCTAGTATGCCAGGAATGACAAGTTGAAGAGAAATGGTACCACAGTCATTGTCAAAAGAACATCTCAAGATCTTTCCTGAAATACAATGCTGTCAGTGATAAGAGACTATCCATACCTACAAGGAAGATCAGTAAATACGGTTGTTGTTGTCAGGCACCATCGAGTCATCTCTGACTCACAGTCACCCTATGCACATCAGAATGAAACACTGCCCAGTTTTGTGCCAGCCTCATGGTCTTTGCTATACCTGAGCCTATAACTGCAGCCACTGTGTCTATCCATCTCGTTGAGGACCTTCCCCTTTTTCGTTGACTCTCCACTTTACCAAGCATGATATCCTTCTCCAAGGAATGGTTCCTTCTGACAACATAAGCAAAACAGGTGAGACAAAGTCTGGCCATTCTCGCTTCCAAGGAGCATTCTGGCTGCACTTCCTCCAGGACAGATTTGTTAATCCTTTTAGAAGACCACAGTACTCTTAGCATTCGTCTCCAACACCACAATTCAAAAGCATCAACTCTTCTTCGGTCTTCCTTATTCATTGTTCAGCTCTTGTATGCATACAAGGCAATTGAAAATGCCATGGCTTGGGTTAGGCACACTTTAGTTTTCAAGGAGAAATCTTTGTTCCTCATCACTTGAAAGAAGTCCTTTGTAGCAGATGTGCCCAATGCAATACATCATCTGATGCCTTGACTGCTGCTTCCATTGGTGTTGATTGTAAAACCAAGTAATATCAAATCCTTGACAACGTCAATCTTTTCTCCATCCACCATGAAGTTATTTATTGGACCAGTTGTGAGGATTTTGTTTTCTTTATATTAAGGTGTTCGAACAGAACAAGGGGACACTACATGGTTTAAAATCAAGAAGGGAGTGCATCAGGGTTGTATTCTGTCTCCACACTTATTCAATCTATATGCTGAGCAAATAATCCGAGAAGCTGGACTATATGAAGAAAAACGTGGTATCAGGATTGGAGGAAGAATCATTAACAACCTGAGATATGCAGATGATACAACTTTGCTTGCTGAAAGTGAGGATGACTTAAGGCACCTACTGATGAAGGTTGAAGAATACAGTCTGCAGTATGGATTACATCTCAACATAAAGAAAACAAAAATCCTCACAACTGGACCAATGAGCAGCATCACAATAAATGGAGAGAAGATTGAGGTTGTCAAGGAATTCACGTTGCTTGGTTCTACAATCGATGTCAACGGAAGCAGCAGTCAGGACATTAGACGACGTGTAGCATTGGGAAAGTCAACTGTGAAGGAACTGTTTCAAGTGCTGAGGAGCAAGGATATCTCCTTGAGGACTAAGGTGCGCCTGACACAAGCCATGATATTTCCAATCGCCTCGTATGCATGTGAGAGCTGGACAATGAATAAGAAAGACTGAAGAAGAGTTGATGCTTTTGAGTTGTGGTGCTGGCGAAGAATGCTGAAAGTACCATGGACTGCTAAAAGAACTAACAGATCTGTCCTGGAGGAAGTGCAGCCAGAATGCTCCTTGGAAGCAAGAATGGCCAGACTTCGTCTCACCTATTTTGGTCATGTTGTCAGAAGGGACCATTCCCTGGAGAAGGATATCATGCTTGGTAGGATGGAGGGTCGACGAAAGAGGGGGAGGCCTTCAAGGAGATGGATTGATACGGTGGCTGCGATGATGGGCTCAAGTATAGCAGGGATTGTGGGGCTGGCGCAGGATCGGGCAGTGTTTCGTTCTGCTGTGCATGGGGTCGCTATGAGTCAGAAACAACTCAACGGCACTTAACAACAACAAAGGTGTAATCCATACTGCTTGGAGCTCTGGTAGCATAGTGCCCCAGGTACTTGACTGCTAACCAGAAGGCTGGTGGTTCAAACCCACCAGCCACTCCTTGGAAGGAAAGTTGGGCAATCTACTTCCGTAGTGATACTGCCTTGGAAACCCAAGGAAGGATTGCTATGAGTTGGGGCTGACTCGATGGCACATAACAACAACAACAATCCATACTGCAGACTGTTGTCTTTAATCTTCATCAGTAAGTGCTTCAAGTCATCCTCACTTTCAGCAAGCAAAGTTGTGTCATCTGTGTATCACAGGTTGTTAATGAGTCTTTCTCCAATCCTGATGCCACGTTCCTCTTCATATAATCCAGTTTCTCAGATTTGCTCAGCGTACAAATTGAGTAAGTTTGGTGAAAGGATACTACCTTGACACACTCCCTTCTTGATTTTGAACCATGCAGTATCCCCTCGTTCTGTTCAAACAATAGCCTCCCGATCTAGGTACAGGTTCCTCATGAGTACAATCAAGATTTCTGGAATTCCCATTCTTCTCAGTGTTACCCATAATTTGTCTTGATCCACACAGTTGAATTCTTTTGCATAGCCAATAAATCATAAGTAAATATCTTTCTGGTATTCTTTGCTTTCAGCTAAGATCCATGTGACATCAGCAATGATATTCCTCGTTCCATGCTCTCTTCTGAATCCAACTTGCATTTCTGGAAGCTCTCTGTCAATATATTGCTGCAACCATTTTTTAATTATCTTCAGTAAGATTTTACTTGCATGTGATATTAATAATTGCTCGATAATTTCCACATTCTGTGGGATCACCTTTCTTTGGAATGGGTACAAATATGGATCTCTTCTGGTCAGCTGGCCAGGTAGCTGTCTTACAAATCTCTTGGCATAATCGAATGAGAGCTTCCAGTGGGGCATCCATTTGTTGAAACATCTCAATGGGTATTCCATCAATTCCTGGAGCCTTGTTCTTCACCAATTCCTTCAGTGTAGTTTTGACTTCTTTCTTTAATACCATTGGTTCTTGATCATATATTAAATACTACTACTATTCAGATTTATGCAACACTCACTAAAGCCAAAGATGAAGACATTCAAGATTTTTACCAACTTCTATAGTCTGAAACTGACCAATTAAGCAATCAAGATGCATTGATAATTACTGGTGATTGGAATGTGAAAGTTGGAAATAAAGAAGAAGCATCAGTAGTTGGAAAATACTGCCTTGGTGATAGAAGTGATGCTGGAGATTGCATGATAGGATTTTGCATAACCAACTATTTATTCTTTGCAAATATCTTTTTTCAAACACATGAATGCCGGATATTTTCAACAATATACACAGGGACCTTGCCAGATGGAATACAGAGCAATAAAATCGACTACATCTGTGGAAAGAAACAATGGAGAAACTCAATATCGTAAGTCAGAGCAAGGCCAAGGGCTGGCTGCGGAATAGACCATCAATGCTCAAATGTAATTTCAAGTTGAAGCTGAAGACAATTAAAACAAGTCCAGGAGAGCCAAAGTATGATCTTGAGTATATCTCACCTGAATTTAAAGACCATTTGATGAACAGATTTGACACACTGAAGACCAATGACTGAAAACCAGATGAGCTGTGGGATGACATCAAGGACACCATATATGAAGAAAACAAATGGTCACCATACAGACAGGAAAGAACAAAATGGATGTCAGACAAGACTCAAAAATTGCTCTTGAATAGAGAGTAGCTAAAGCAAATGAAGAAATAATGAAGCAAAAGATCTGAACAGAAGATTTCAAGGGGCAGCTCGAGAAGACAAAGTAAAGTATTATAATGAAATGTGCAAACACCTGGAGTTAGAATATCAAAAATGAAGAACATGCTTGATATTTTTCAAGCTGAAAGAACTGAGGAAAAAATCAAGCCTCAAGTTACAATGTTAAAGGATTCTGTGGGCAAAATATTGAATGGTGCAGGAAGCATCAAAAGGAGATGGAAGGAATACATAGAGTCACTGTACCCAAAAGAATTGGTCTATGTTTACTCATTTCAGGAGACAACATACAATCAAGAACCAGTGGCATTAAAGGAAGAAAACCAAGCAGCACTGAAGGCACTGGCTAAAAACAAGGCTCCAGGAATTAATAGAACACCAATTGAAATGTTTCAACAAATAGAAGAAACACTGAAAGTGCTCACTCATTTATGCCAAGAAATTTGGAAGGAAGCTACTGGGCCAACTGACTGGAAGAGATCCATATTTGTGCCCATTCCAGAGAAAGGTATTTCAACAGAAAGCAAAAATTATTGAACAATACCATTAAAATCACATACAAGTAAAATTTTGCTGAAAAGAATTGTTCAGGAACTGCTAGAAATTCAAGCCAGATTCAGAAAAGGATGTGGAATAAGAGATATCATTGCTGATATCAGATGGATCTTGGCTGAAAGCAAAGAACAGTGGGAAGATGTTTACTTGTGTTTTATTGATTATGCAAAAGCATTAGACTGTGTGGATCATAACAAATTATGGAAAATATTGCAAACAATGGGAATTCCAGAACATTTAATTGTGCTCATGAGGAACCAAAGCTAGACAATGAGTAAGGAAGACCAAAGAAGAATTGATGCACTTGAATTGTGGTGTTAGTGAAGAATATTGAATATAACATGGATTGCCAGAAGAATGAACATATCTGTCTTGGAAGAAGTACAGTCAGAATGCTCCTTAGAAACAAGAATGGCCAGACTTCATCTCTCCTAATTTGGTTATATTATAGGAGGGAACATAGGAGCTCTGGTAGCCTAGTGCCTAAGGCACTTGGCGGTTCAAACCTACCTGCCACTCCTCGGAAGGAAGATGGGGCAATCTACTTCCATAGTGATACTGCCTCGGAAACCTAAGGAGGGGTCACTATGAGTCGGGTCTGGGTCCAACTTGATGGCACATAACAACAACAACAACAACAATAGGAGGGAACAGTGCCTGGAGAAGAATTATCATGCTTGGTAAAGCAGAGAGTCAGAGAGAAAAGAGAAGACCCTCAACAAGATGGATTGACACAGTGGCTGCCATAATGTGCTCAAGCATAGCAAAGATCGTGAGGATCATACAGAACCAAGCAATGTTTTTCTGTGTTGTACATATAGTTCCTATGAGTCAGAACCAACTTGATGGCACCCAACAACAACAAGGAAGACTGATGTTTTAAAAAGACTGATGTTTCAGATGCTACAAAGAAGAAAGGTACTGTGATTGCTAACCAGAAGGCTGGTGGTTCAAACCCACCAGCCACTCCTTGGAAGGAAGATTGGGCAATCTACTTCCATAGTGATATCCAAGGAAGGATACCCAAGGAAGAGTCGCTATGAGTCAGATTCGACTCGATGGCAGTGCGTTGCGTTACAGGTAACTCCCATACAGGGTTAATCAACTATTTTTTTAAAACTCACGATACATTAATTTGGTGCTATAGCCCAAAACCTAAAATACCGTTATTTGCAAGAAGAACTCATTGTTGGGATGGACATAGGGAAGAGGTGATTGGTGGGAGGGGAGCTGTTGCATTGTGGTGAATTGTGGTCAATGTCATGAGACAAAGTGTGTGTGAACTGCTGTATGGAAAGTGAATTTGCTCTGTAAATTTTCACCCAAATCACAATTTAAAAAAAAAAGAATGTCCGTATAAATAGAACTAACAGGGGGCAAAGTTATGATAACTTCTTAGGCACAGTCAACTACCCTGATGGAGCAAGTGGTTGGACCTGTAGGCTCAGAACAATGGTTATGAGAGATATCGAGCTCAATTGGCATAGCAGACTACACAAAAACACTGTTCTACATCCTACTTTGGTGAGTTGTGACTGGGGTCTTAAAAGCTTGCAAGCAGCCATCTAGATACAACAATGGGTCTCTCCTCATCCAGAACAAAGAAGAATGAAGAAAACCAAAGACACATGGAAACAATTAGTCCACGGTACTAGTGGACCATGTGAAGTCAACCTATATGACCATCAGACCAAAGAAACTAGATGGTGCCTGGCTACTACTGTCAACCACTTAGAAAGGGATCAGTGCAGGAGATCCTGGGAAAACAATGTGGAATGAAATTCAATAGCATAAAAAAAGACCAGGTTTATTGGTCTGAGAGAGCCTGGTAAGACCCCTGAGACTACGGCCTCTAATTACCCTTCAGGTCTGGAATTGAACTCACTCCCATTGCTTCCAGGCAAACAATAGACAGTCATATAGGTGAACATTTACACCAGGTAGATACACTCCTTAGAATGAATAATCATGGGAGAACAGAAGGGCAGTATTTGCACAAGATAGCTCAGGGGGCAGGAATGCATAGGAAAGGAGGACACAGGGAAGAGGTAACTACAGGGAAGAAATGGGAAGAGAGCTGTTACATTGTGGGGATTGCAGTCACCGTCATGAAACAATATGTGTATGAACTGCTGTGTGGAAAATGAATTTGCTCTATAAACATTCACCCAAATCACAATAAAAATAATCAAAAAAAAAAAGAAGAAGAAGAAGAAGAACTCATTGTAGAGGCAAAATTTTAAGTGCCAGACAACTAACACTTACTCTGGATTCCAGCCTTTATTCCCGTCTATTTATGTTGAACATGGTGTTTTAAACAATCACTAATTTTCTCTTCAACTTGGACTTCCATCTAGAAGCCAGATTTTCTGACTTCCCTTTCTTGGCAATTTCTACAACTTTCCCTTCCCTCTACCTGTTTCCTGTTCTGTGCTTTGTTCTCTGTCATTCTCTTACTGTTCAGTGCATCACGAACATGTAAGTTCTTCCTGTCTCCTTTAATTTAAAACTCATTCACCTAGCCTGTTTGATCTTATTTGGCTATCACAGTCTGCCCAAAGCCCACAGACAAGTGCTTTTGCTTGCTGGGTGCATAAATCAGAAGTGTGAAGAAGTGACAGTAATATAGCATCATGGTAGGACTGATCAAGAAAAGCCCAAATCTTACCACAAATCAGCCATCCCTCCCCACAAGGATTCTGAGGGCAATGGATGGGAAAAGGACAAAGCAAGGAAAAGCAGCACTTTATTATTGATTAGGATTGGCCTGAGGCTTGAAGCAGAACTCTATCAAGACTGGCCAGGCATGAGCTCTGTGGTAGTGAAGGTTCTGTGTCAACTTGGCTGGGCCTGGTTTTGAGTGGCAACTGGATGAAGTCATTCCCCATAATGAGACTGGTAATCAACCCAATGGTGGAATCTACTGTGAGCAGCTGAGTAGCTGCCTTAGGGATGTAGTCTGCTTCCAGTATATAAGAAGACAGCTTTGAGAAAGGTCTCTGAGCTTTTTGGCACATCTGGATCCTACATTTGGCCAAGTCTTCATCTCAGTGGCCTGCCATGTTGTCTGTCAATCTTCAGACAGTTTCTGGACTTGAACTAGTAGCCTGCCATATTGTTTGATGATCTTGGGACTATGTCATTTTACCTGTCGACCTTGGGTTTGTCAGTCTCAGCAGCCAGCAGCTGCCTGTGTTAAGAGATGCCTCTAGCTCTAGTGGGCCAGGAGTAAGAGGCAGACTGAAGTCCAAGGTTGAGGGGCCTTCACCCAACCCCTAGAGCTGGCACTTTGAACTCGGACTGCTAGCCTCCCAGATTGTAAGAGAACCAATCCCTGTTTGTTAAAGTCATCCACCTGTAGTATTCCTGTTAGAGCAGCACTAGAGAACCAAAACAAGCTCCCCTACCAGTGTGTCCTGACTGGGCATGAGTGCCCAACAGCCTAATCCTGAATGTTCACTCCCAGGCCCAAATCTGAGCTTTCAACAAGAGCCCTATCCCATGACATACCAGAGAGAAGAGCAAGGAAGCGAAATGGGGCATCATCAAACCAGAGCCTAGAGTGCGGTAGACCTAGGCCACTTCCTCAGACCCTCTCCAGCAAAGGGAGAGAGAGTGGATGTGCTTGAAGAAAAGAATGGGAATGAATGATCGAATGGTGTGAACAAGAAGGAAAAGATGGAAAATGAATGGGCAGCCAGAGAATGCAGGCCTCTGTCCAAATTGCTTCTCAGCCTCCTAGAAGGGATGGCAAACAGAGGAGAGTAGGCTCATCTTTCACCTCTCAGGCAGCAGGGAGTGAAGAGACAGGAGAAAGAAGATCCTGTGGAACAAATAGTGCTACTGTTCTTAAGGTTCTGGCCACATGAACAGAGAACGTGAAAGGCTCTGCTCAAGGCTGCACTGGCCTTCGAGTGGCCATGAATCCCTTACATCTACCCCCTGCCTTTAAGCACACACACATTCTTACTTCCTCCTTTGTGCTGTGGTCCCATGAAGGTACCAAAGCTTTGCTCCTTACTTCCACACTTAGGGGAGAACAGGAAAGCGATGACAGAAAGGCACGGGAGCTGACAGGGACTTCGAACGTGTTCTCTTGAGGGCCTATATTGCATAGTCACTTGTGTTTCTAGGGGTTAAATGAGTATGGAGAACCTGGATGAGGGTCAGCCATCTACTTTCTTCTACCTTCTTTCTTCCACGATATGTCTTTCAAGCAAAACCAAGGTACTCATTGATACTTGGCTAGAGGTAGTAAGCATGGTATTTAAAAGCCCAGGCTCTGGAGTCAGACTATAGGTGTTCAAGCCCTGGCTCTGTCACTTCCTAGCTAGGTAACCCTGGGCAAGTTAATCAAGCCATTGGAGTCTTCAATTCCTCACCTATAAAACAGGGGGAACAATAGTAGTGAAGTTCAGATGAGACAATGCACATGAGCATTGAGTGCCGTGCTGGAACATGGTGAGCATAGTCAGTGCTGGCTGTCATCAGGATAGTGGCAGCAATGAGAAAGAGGAGGATATCACTGTTATCATCATTACTACTATAATGATATTATTATTACCATTATTATTACTATTATTGGAAGCTCCGGTGGCGCAGTGCCTAAGGCATTTGACTGCTAACCAGAAGGCTGGCGGTTCAAACTCACCAGCCACTCCTCAGAAGGAAGACTGGGCAATCTACTTCCCTACAGATACTGCCTCAAAAACCCAAGGAAGGGTCGCTATTAGTCAAATTGACTCAATGGCAGTGAGCTGTTTTTTGTTTGTTGATTATAATTATCACTCCATCTTCACTACATACAGGCTGACATAGCTTTCAGAAGGTAATGAGATCTCCACCTCCCAGCTTCTTGATCCCCTTCCTTTTTTATAGCTTGCCTACCAAGATGAATTCAAAGTCCTTCCTCATGATCTGTGCATGACACAAATGGTTTGCACTGATTACTAACATAAAGGTTGTAATTTTGAACCCACTCACAGCACTGCAGAAGAAAATCCTGGCTTTTCACTTCCACAAAGATTATAGCTAAGAAAATTCCATGGAGTAGTTCTAATCTGTAACACATGGGGCTGCGATGAGTCAGAATCAACTTGACCGAACAGGCTTGGGTTGGTCTTAGATATGACAACAAAAGTATGAGTAATGAAAGGATAAATGGATAAATTGGACTATATCAAAGTCCTTCTTACACCAAGAGTGACTCTCACACAGCATGTTTGGGGCAATGTTAAAGGATACAGATGCTGTTCACTTCAAAGACCGTTCATTGTTAATGGGCTGACTTCTCTGATGGCTGACCTCACAAAAGGACATCACCCCAGAGTTGCCTGACTCAACACTCAAACCTAACGTCCAACTCATCCTTTTTGCCTCCCATTCCCACTGCATTTTATGGATTTCTTTGAAGAGGAAAACATGGATTTGCTAAGCCTTTTTGTAGCTCATTTGTTCACACTCCTACCTCCAATGAATATTCTGGTAGTTGTTACAGTGTTTGAAGCAATGTTATAAGCAAAATTGTTAAAAATAGTAACGGCACAGAAATTTATACCTTAAACAAATCATTCCAACAGATGGGACTTAAAGCGTTTATTATCCCTCTCTGGTCTGGGACTTTTCAAACACCGCATTTCCAGCCGACCAGACTGGGAGCTATTTGATAGTACCTCTCTGACCAATTACATACTAATTAAAAGACCTCGGTGTGGGCTGGAGGTAGCAGCTTTGCATATGGACTTTAATTACTGGGCCCCAGTTTTGCCAAGAAAACACAAAGGCCTTTTCTGGCTGGATATTGAGGCTTAGAATGAACATATGGCCTGCGTGGGAGGGGAGGGTTCAGAGTGTAATCTTAAACAGGAAATGGAGTATTTTCCCCCTGTAATCTCCTTAAAGTAACTATGTACTAGGGCTATCCAAAATCCCTGATTCAGCCCCCGGAACAAAGGGCTAAATGGGCAGTGAGCTGCCATCCTGGCCACATCATTCAGTCCCCAAGACCCTTCGTCTCTGAACTAGAGTCCTTCTTGCCCCTCTTGCCTTTTGTTATTGTTCTTTAGATCTGAACCTCAAGTCTCTGCCTAGGTTTGATTGAGCCGGGGGTGGCAGTGGTTTTCAGTTTCCATCCAGTAGGCCCCTGACTCATGGCAACCCCATACACAATAGATGGAAACATTGCCGTGTCCTGAACCATCCCCATGACCAGCTAGAGATCGGACCATGTGATCCCGAGGGATTTCATTGGCTGATTTTCAGAAGTATTTGCAGGCCTTTCATCCTAGTTTATCTTAGTCTGGAAGCTCCACTGAAACTTGTTTAGCTATCATAGCAACAAGCAAGCCCTGTAGTAATTTTTGGCTACCCAGAATCCATTCCCCTGGCTCCTGGTTATGCCCTCCCAAGCTCCCCAGGACACAAGACTTGGCCAGAGTATATCTTAGGCTCTAGAAAGAAGCATGGGATCCAGCCATAACCAAACAGCACAATTTTATCCCTCTGGCCACAGTGTTTGCTTCAAAGACGGGCATTTACATCCATATGGGTATAATCACTATGACTCTAGGATGTGTGCAGGAGCTCACATGTGAGTAGACAACACTCTGTATCCAACATGAGGGTTGAAAATTGAGGAGTCTGAAGCTGTAGCAGTCATCTTGCTGCCATAGGGGAAGAGCAGGTCTGAAAATGGAGACGAAGCAGAACAGAGAGAGAAGAAAGAAAAAGAAAAACTAGAACGTTGTGATAGTGCTTGACGTGCTGGATCAACCATTCCTGAATGAATCCACCCATGACTTTTCGGTTACGTGAGCCAACAAATTTCCTTTTTGCTTAAGCTGACTTCGGTTAGGCTTCCTGTCAGTTTACAGCTAAAAAATAAATCATATTTGGTAGAAATAAGATCGGAACACAGGAAGTTAAAACAGCCACAACTGCCTGACTCTTCAACAGGGATCAAGCCTGCAAAGAACATACTTGCTGCAGCCTCTATGGAGCCCGAGGAATCTTGTCTCAGAATCAAAGGATTCTAGAGCTGGAAGAAGTCTGTGGACCAGCACTTCCTGCTCATCCCTCTTTGTTGTCTTTTTCTAAACAGGTGTATATATATGTAAATATATATACCTGTCACATAGTTACCATAAGAAAGACACAACTCTATTTCCTATTGCTTCTTAAATGACTTGTATGTGGTTGTTGCTCAAGAAAATCTTTATGACTAAACTTTACTGGTCCAGACACCAAGAACTAATCTCTTCCTCAAAAACGAGGTAGTCTTGTTCTCTACCTTCTATATGGCAATATCTCTTCCAATAAATTCCTTAATAAATTACCTTCACTCCCTACAACAATCTCTCCCTCCCCATCTCTCTCCTTTCTCCTTTCTTTCTTTGATGCTACCCTCTCATTTCTTCCTATTTCCCATTTTGTCCTTTAAATGCTTAAAACCTTTTCTGTACTTAATTCAATTCTAAATTGCCTAGAGACACTTGATAATGTATTGTTGCTGTTGTTAGGTGCCGTGGGGTTGTTTCCAACTCATAGCGATCCCATGCACAGCAGAACGAAATACTGCCCAATCCCACGCCAGCTCCACGATCCCTGCTATATATACTTGAGCCCATCATCGCAGCCACGGTATCAATCCATCTCGTTGAAGGCCTCCCCCTCTTTCGTCGACCCTCCACCCTACCATAGTTAATTTCTCCATTCTTTAAGTTCTGCCTTAAACCACAGTTATCTATTTATCTTTATCCATATTTTACCTGTCCTCATATGTAGCTGGATTACATTTAAAATAAGTGAATTATGTACCACTAAATACCTCATGGGATTTGGCTTCTTGCTTTGGAGGTTTAGGGTCATAATTTCATGGAACATCCCTGATTAATTGGCTTAATATTGTGTTTAGTGCTTCTGTTCTACCTCCTAGTTCATTGTGGGGTCTTCAAAGCTTTCAAGTGGCTATCCAAGGCACAACAATTGATTCCTATTTGACTAGAGCAACAGAAGAAGGAAAGGCAGGAACAGGAAGAAGATATGGAATGTGTGACTAATTGCCTCCATGAACAACTGCTACATTTGCCACGAGACCAGAAGAACTGGATGGGTGTCCGGCTACCATTACTCAACATTTTGATCAAAGATTCTATAGAAAAATTCTGACCAAAGGGTGTGTGTTGGGGAGTGAGAATGCAGAACAGAACTTCAAATTCTCATGAAACCCAGGTTTTCTGGAGCTATGGAGGCTGGATGAACCTATGAAACTACTGCCCTGAGATAATCTTTAAATCTTAAACCAAAAATATCCCCTGAAGTCTCCTTGAAACTAAACAATAGCTGAGCTTGACTAGTGAAGAATGCCTGCCATGAGCATTGTGCTCTTTTAAGAATGATCTATATGGGATCAAATGGACAACAGCAACTCAAAAGATCAGACAGGAACCTCAGGGGCCAATAGGGGAAGAATAATTCAGAAAAGGAGAATGAGAATAGTTGCACAACTTGAATGTAAAGACTGTCACCGAATTGTACATGTAGAAACTGTTGAATTGGAGCACGTTCTGCTATGCATTGTCTCACCAACAATAAAATATATATTTTTTTTAAAAAAAGAAAATACATGACAAAATTTTTATATTTAAAAAAGCTGAAAAGTTTGACATTTTCCTCCAGCATATAAACACACACCTAAAATCAATTCACAATTGTGTTATCAACATCTTTATGACTGCCAAGAGGTATTTCTTCCTAGGATCAAATCTCAGAGCCACCTAAAATATTTTTAAATGATTCAAGATGGTAGGAGAACATAAGCTTACTCACCTATTTGTGGTTGATTCCTTATATGACATGATCAGTTATTTAAACTTCCTGTGACTAAATTCCCCTTTTTTCTATGACAGATTAATGTCATTTGCCAGCATATAATGTTAGCCAAGTTCTGGTAACTCACAGATGGAAAGCTTCATGTAAATGTTAAGCAAAGTTATTACTCTCTGGAACCCAGTCTGCAGTTGGCAGCCCTTAAGAATTACAATTCTTATTTTTATATTCCTTTTTAGAGTGTCTTAGGATGCAAAGGTCTTTGGAGAAAAAGCAGAGGGATTTTGGATGAGAGTCACAAACTCATTTGCTCTCTAGTCCAAGCAAAACCTTTTATTAGAACTTTGAACTCAGAAGGTGGAAAGTTAAATCAGTATATAAAATAAACAAGTGGTACCTTGAATTTGTGCAGCCTCCCTTTTCCAAAAATCTGCAACTGCTCACACGTATCATTTGATAATCAGTGTTGTTACTGGAAGTTTTTCTGTGGCAAGAAACACAAATAAAGAAAAATTTAAAGACATTTACTCAGTGGCATATCTACGGAAAATAGGCCTATGGCAATTAGTTTTAAATTGCTGAATGATCTTTCACAGCTGGTGACGGAAACTGCTTATGGCAACCCCCTCAAGAGGTGCCAGGGCACACACATGCCATACTTGCTATACTGTAGATATCAACCCAAACGCATTGCTATTGACTTGATTCCAACTCATAATGACTCAAAGGACAGAGTAAAACTCCTCACAAGGTTTCCAAGGCTACAATCCTTACAGAAGGAGACTGCCACATCTTTTCCCTACAAAGCAGGATGTAGGTTTAAACCACAGACCTTTTGGTTAGCAGCTGAGCACTTTAACCCCTGTACCACCAGGACTGCTACCCTAGATACACCTCTGCATTTTCTATAGACAAAATTCTAGGTTTCCCTTATTACCATTGTTAACATAACTTTGTTTAGATCATTTCCCTAGTAATGCTTCTTTTAACATCCAATTTCAAAACTGTAATTTAGTATGGGAACTGGGGACCTGCCTTTCCCAGCATGACTTCTTTATTAACTTCTTTATGTACCTTCTCATATGCCCTCAACCACTTCCTTCCTTCCTTCCTTCTTTCTCTCTAAGTCAGTATCTCATATACCCTGGCTGTCCTTCTGCTCCCAGGGGAGTGGGGTCTGGCTTTTTTCCAGAGAGACCACCAAGAAGACAGATGATATAACTCTAGCTTGAAGGGGAGTTAGCACCCTATGGGGTATATTTTACCAACTGGTAACAGGGGTCAGGGCAGGGTGGTGAGAAAACCAGATTTCCCTACTTCTTTCTCCCTCTAACTATAGGGAAAGATGATTCCTCCCTACAAACTTTCTACAGTAGCTCCACCTGCTGAATGTCCTGCTTGAAGTCTTCAGGGCTTAGTGTGAAATGGTAGCAAACCCACACACTCACAAAATCATTGCTTCCTATTGCATCTTCCTGTGACTCACTCCTAATTTATCCCCTTACTTTTATCACCCTGGCCTTTCCCCTCCCAATAAAGTATTCCCATCTTAGCACTTGCCTCAGGCTCTGTTTTCTGGGGGACTACGCTAAAGGGTTCTCTACCTTTTTTTTTTTTTTTCCTGTCTCTCTCTCTAGTCCAGTGTTTTTCAACGAGGCAGCAGTTAGTTGTTCAGTGGTAGAATTTGCACCTTCAGTGGGGAGAACCAAGGTTTGATTCCTGACCTATACACCTCAAACACAGCCACCTCCCGTCTGTCAGTGGGGGGTTGCGCGTTGCTATGATGCTGAATAGGTTTCAGTGGAGTTTCCAATCCAAGATGCATTCAAAGGAAAAGTCTGCCGACCTACTTCTGAAAATCAGCCAGTGAAAACCCCACGAATCACAATGGTCCAACTCTGTTTTGTTTCATTCTGCATGGGATCACCGTGAGTTGGGACCCAACTTGATAGCAGCTAGCAACAACAATAGTGTTTCTCAAGGTGTGATTTGCAGACCATCTGCATCAGAATCCTTTGGGAGTACCTGATAAAAAGGTAGATTCCCAAGCTGTGATGAAGTGATTTCCTTTATGGGGCCATTTACCTTGGTTCTCTGGAAAAACACCATGAGAGATTTTTTTCCTTACGCCTGAGGATTTACCTTTGCCTTAGTTTTCTGCCCCAGAGGGTTTGTTACTTTTGCCCAGGTTGACAGACATTTACTGGGTAAGCTGTAAATAACTTTATGGTTTCATAATCTTGTCTGACCCTGGGCTGCAGTCTGCCCTGTGACTGGTATATTTATGCACTTCATAGGTTTTGGTCAATGTACTTATGCAAATTAAGTGATTGTGGGCTGCTGAGAGGGGATTGGTCAGTTCGTGGCGCTGGTGCCTTGAAATTGAGTTTGTTTATATGTGTAGCCAACTCCATGGAGCTCTGCAGACAGAGAAGAAAGAAGAAAGGAGAAAAGGCAAAAGAGGCAAGAAAAGAGGAGAGAGAGAGGAGGTGAGGAACTTCCTAAAAGAGCTATAACACTGAAGATAGCAATAGGCCTGGCAGGGGCCCCGTGGCAGAGTCGGTGGTGACAGCAGAAAACTGCTGCCAGAAATGCAGCTAAGAGAGCTGAACATAACTGCTACACAGGCTATGAGCTGGGTTAATTAGCAGTAGAGAGACCAAAGGCTGTCGTGAGGGGAATAAGACAAGGCCTGTCCTCAGGGAGCTGAGAAGCCTGTCCTGAGGGGGCTGAGAGAAGGCCCATATGGCTGAGATGGGGCACACATACAGCAAAGGGCCTGCTCCTTGCATGGCCAAGAGGAGCTGAGAGATCTGCCCTGCACTGAAGAAGAGAAGCATGTGCTCTCCTCTTCAGGGGAAACTTCCAGAGTTTGCCTCCATGCTTCCTGATCCTGATCCCAAGTTGTACCCTGTTACTTCTTTATTCAACCACTTAACTATAATTATGCCCTGTGAATTTTTGTGTGGCCATTTTAACAAATTATCAAACCCAGTAGAGAAGAAGAGCATGCCATGGGGAAGACACCTAGTGTTAGAACTGGTTTTGAAAAAAAAAAGGTTGGAGAATGGAAGTATGTCTGACCTGAACGTCACAGGAATTACTATCAGCTCTGGGTTGATGGTGATTCTCTACTACTCCTGAAATTAGAGGACTTCAGGTGCTTGCTGTTGTTGTTAGGTGCCATCAAGTCAGCTCCAAGTCATAGTGACCATATGTGTCACAGAAGGAAACACTGCTCAGTCGTGCACTATCCTCACAATCATTGCCATGTTTGAGGCCCTTGTTGCAGTCACTGTGTCAATCTATCTCATTGATGGTCTCCTTCTGATGACTGCTCCCTCCTGATAATGTCCAAAATGTGTGACACAAAGTTTCACCATCCTTGTTTCCAAGGAGCATCCTGGCTGTGTTTCTTCCAAGACAGATTTGTTTGTTCTTCTGGTTGTTGTTGTTATTTGCCGTGGAGTTGACCCCGACTCATAGCAACCCCTCCTTGGGTTTCCGAGGCAGTATCACTACGGAAGTAGGATTGCCCAACCTTCCTTCCGAGGAGTGGCTGGTGGGTTTGAACTGCCAGCCTTCTGGTTAGCAGTCAAGTGCCTTGAGCACTATGCTACCAGAGCTCCCGGTAGTCCATGGTATATTCAATATTCTTTGCCAACACCATAACTGAAATGTATCAATTCTCCTTCCGCCTTCCTTACTCATTGTCCAGCTTTCACACCCACATGAAAAGATTGAAAATACCATGGCTTGAGGCAGGCACTGTACTACCATTTTACATGCTCCCACTCCAAAGATTTAGGTTCAGTAGATCTGAGGTGGATCCTAGGAGTCTTCTATATTAATAAGTTTTGCAGGTGACTCCTAAACACTCTAAATTGTGAGAACAAGTTTCCAAGCTTCTCCAGTATCCCCTAACTCTGTTAATAGGACTTTCTAGTCATCAGGTCAGAACTCTGTGGTCCTTCCCTTTTATCCCACATTCCTACTGAGTCCTAATGATATTTACCAATGTAGTACTTCTTGCATCTGTCCTCTCTTTTTCCATCCCAGTGCTCCAGTTCAGGCTCATCCCTTTTCACCTGGAATAACATCAAAGCCTCCTGGATAGTTTATCAACTTACCTACTTCCAAAATGGGTCTAGAAATCAGAGGTCAGGCTGCAGAGTTCATAGAGCTTCTACATCAGTGCAGAACAAGAAGTGGACACTCAAGTCAAAAAAGTGGACACTTTTAGCCAAAGCTAAAAGGTACAATACCACCAGCACTGGTCAAATGAGACAACTAAGAACTGTATACCACAGATTCAGGCATGGATTTCATGAAGGAACAATACCTAACCCCAAGAGGGCAGGTGTTACAGCATCCAGTTCATCTTAGGAATTTCAACCCTTGTTGTAAAATAAATGTTCTGTATTTTAAAAAGGAGAAGTGAGCACTCAAATTTTGTCAGTGTTATAAAGTCCCTGAGACCATGGGCCTTCAATAGAATAGAATTAGACCTCTGCTGGATGTGCTGTATTTAATTCTCATATCATTGCTATTCTCACATTGCTGGTCATGATAATTTATATTGTGAACTCTATGTGAGCAGGAGCCAACCATCTATTTCCATGGAAACCCATATCTAATAGGGTACACGGCACACTGGTGGTGTTTTACACAGGCTGGTGACAGTCAGGATAACAGGAATGTAAAATTCATCCCTTTTCCTGCTTTTTCATCTTTTCAACTCTTCCATACCCTGCTATCAATTCTCCTTCCTAATTCAATAAACACTTGAGCATTCTCCTATATTCCCATCTGCATGAGTAGGGTCAAAATCCATTTCGAATCATCTGTGTTCTATTCATTTCCTTCTCCACTTGCGTATTTCCGACTTGAAAAACTAAAGTAAAAATGTCCCTTCTCATCTTAAGGACACAATTGTACTGCTTCACTGTAATAATTATGTTCTTGTTGTTATATGCTGACGACTCAGCCCCAACTCATATCGATCCCTCCTTGGGTTTCTGACGTGGTATCACTACAGAAGTAAAATTGCCCAACCCTCCTTCTGAGGAGTGTCTGGTAGGTTTGAACCGCCAGCCTTCTGGTTAGCAGTCAAGTGTCTTAGGCACTATGCTACCAGAGCTCCTAAAAGAGACGGGTGGCTACCTGGTGGGGGAGCGGCTGGTGGGTTTGAACCGCCAGCCATGGATGTGTCGCCTGAAGCCCTGAGGCCATCATTTATTATTTACCATGAACCTTTTACACGCATTTCCTTATTTAGTTCTTTTAACAGTCCTAATACCAAAACCCAAAAACCAAACCCACTGCCATCAAGTTGATTCTGACTCATAGCAACCCTAGAGGACAGAGTCGAACTGCTCTACAAGGTTTCCAAGGCTATAAATCTTTACAGAAGCAGACTGTCTCATTTTTCTCCCATGGAGTGGCTGGTGGTTTCAAACCACCAAACTTCCGGTTAGCAGCTGAATGCTTTAACCACTGAGCCACAAGACCATTATTTTTATCCACCCTTACAAGGAAACAAAGCTTGGAAAGAATATAACTTGCTTATAGAAAGTGCTGAAGCTTGTCTGGTCACAAGATCTAGGCTAGCAACTATTCTGGTACCTTGTTTTCCCAACTGCTTATTGATGCACAGTGACTGTCCACACACAGCTATCTGATAGGAACTACTCATGCTGAACTGTTGTGGCTACTGGGTGCTGTGGAATCGACTCCAATTCATAGTGACCTCAAGTGACAGAGTAGAACTTCTCCAAAGTTTCCTTGGTTAGAATCTTTATGAAAGCAGATAAACCAATCTTCGTCCAGTGGAGCCACTGGGTAGGTTCAAACCGCCAGCCTTTTGGTTAGTAGCCATGCGCTTAACCATTGTGCCACCAAGGCTCCTTTCATGATGAGCAGCTGCCCATGAACCACAGTGAGAGCAGGTTTCTGACTTCATCCTATCCCCAGCTCACCCTCCTGTCTTTTGCTCATTCTAGAATCACCCCTCTGCTTTTTGCAGCTCTAACTTTGCCATCCTATTTCCCACATGGTTATGTCCTATCAAGCAGCCATTTCATTTCTGGGTAAGACAAGCAATCTTCATATTTGACTTACCACATCAAGCCAGAGGCTCATTTCTCCCCAGTAGTTCTTCAAACATCATCACTTCATCCCCCAACGAGCCCTAGATCATATTCTTTCATCCTGGCATCTGAACCACTACAGAAACATCTTTCAGAGCCATCCCCAGTGACTCACAGTGCCCAGGACAGAATCTCTGTGTAACCACCTGACCACTTCTCCTTTGAAATCTCCTTCTGAAGACTAATTAACCTTCAAATCTCTCAGCAAACTGTTCTATTCTCTGTAACTCTGTGTGGACTCTCTATTTCCTTCTCTAGTGTCTGTCTTTGTCCTACTGAGCCTTTGAAACTGACTAAGATTTGAGCCGAGGGTGAGGTTAATTAATTGGCTTTACCACACCACTTGTTTCATCATGACAAAGTCAGGCCCACCATTTTTAACAAAGCCAAGGCATCCCATGATGGTGTTGTTCCCACTGGTTGCATCTTTAGGTTATGCCAACTGTCCCTCCCAGCCCAAGCTTAATTTAACTTTTAATTTTAAGCTTGGCTTTCCATCTATTTTGCTCTCTTCAAGGCTGCACATCTGGAACCATTCACAAAGTGGTGGTTGAATTTCCACTAATTCAATTGGAATGCTAGGGATGGAGCCCATTGGGAGGCCCTCAGCTTCCCTCAAGTCCCAGAGCAAGGAGTAGTTCTCATTTAAGAAAAGCATGTGCATTCAGTCAACAGACATTCTAGAGAGCTTTTGCTGAGGAAAGAGCCCTGAACTACAATACCAGAGGAGCCCAACACAGTATGTGATGGCCCTGAGGCATGCACAGGCATTACGGATTGCAAGCTTTTTATTTACATTCACGTCCAGTCAGGTGGTTCAGAAGGACAACCCAGGAATCTAGAGGCATTACTCTGATTGTCTCCCTAGCCATTCTGCCGGGGGATGATACAGAACTCAAGGGGAGTATCAAAGAAACGAAGGAGAAACACATGTGAAAACCACTTAATTCGTCTATCCACAATATAACCCCAAAAATCCATACCTACTGCCATCCAGTCGATTGCAACTTACAGTGATACCATGTGTTACAGAATATAACTGCCCAATAGGGTTATCTTCCAAGGCAGTATCTATATGGAAATAGATTGCCCAGTCTTTCTTCCGAGGAGTGGTTGGTGGGTTTGAACCCCCAGCCTTCTGGTTAGCAGTCAAATGCCTTAGGCACTATGATAGCAAAAAAATAAAAAAAAAAAACTCTCCAAACTCACTGCCGTCGGGTCAGATCCAACTCATAGCGACCCTCCTTGGGTTTCCGAGGTGGTATCACTATGGAAGTAGATCGCCCAATCTTCCTTCTGAGGAGTGGCTGGTAGGTTTGAATTGCCAGCCTTCTGGTTAGCAGTCAAATGCCTTAGGCACTATGCCACCAGAGCTCCCTTAATAGGGTTATCGTGGCTGTAATCTTTATGGAAGCAGATTATCAAGCCTTTCTTCTGTGATGCCATTAGGGTGGGTTCAAACCACCACTTCTAGGTTAATTAAAAGTTGAGTGCAAACCATTTGTGCCACCCAATATATTTACATTTATAAATACATGTATGGAAGAAAGATCTGAAAAAGGTACACACTAAACCAATATTCAACTATTTCAGGAGGCAGAGTATAATCAAGAACCAATAGTATTGAAGGAAGAAATTCAAGCTTCACTGAAGGAACTGGAAAAAAAAACCAAGGCTCCAGGAACTGACAGAATGTGCAGTAAGATGTTTCAAAAAATGGATGCAGCACTAGAGGCACTTACTGGTTTATGCCAAGAAATTTGGAAGACAACTACTGGCCAACTGACTGGAAGAGATATATACTTATGCCTTCCCAAAGAAAAGTGATCCAACAGAATGTGGAAATTATCAAACAATATCAATATCACACGCAAGTAAAATTTTTCTGAAGATAATTCAAAAGTGGTTGCAGCAGTACACTGACAGGGAACTTTTGGAAATTCAAGCTGAATTCAGAAAGGGACGGGGCACAAGGGATATCTGCTGTCAGATGGATGCTGGCTGAAAGCAAAAAATATCAGAAAGATGTGTACCTGTGTTTTATTGACTATGCAAATGCATTATGACTATGTGGATCATGACAAATTATGGATAACATTGAGAAGGATGGGAATTCCAGAACCCTTAATTGTACTCATGAGGAAACGGTACATAGACTAAAAAGCTGTTGTCTGAACAGAACTAGGGGATATTGCATGGTTTAAAATCAGGGTGTGTGTCAGGGTTGTATCCTTTCACCATATTTATTCAGTCTGTAACAAGTTCTGGTGGTATAGTGTCTAAGGCATCTGACTACTAACCAGAAGGTTGGTGGTTCAAACCCATCAGCCACTCCTCAGAAGGAAGACTGGGCAATCTGCTTCAGTAAAGTTTTACCACCTCAGAAACCCAAAGGGGGTTGCTATGAGTCAGAATCAATTCTATAGCAGTGAGTTTGGTTTGGGTTTATTCAATCTGTATCCTGAGCAAATAATCCGAGAAGCTAGACTATATGAAGAAGAAAGGGACATCAGGATTGAGGAAGACTCATCATTAACAAGCTGCAATATGCAGATGACACAACCTTGCTTGCTGAAAGTGAAGATGACTTGAAGTACTTACTGATGAAGATCAAAGGTTACAGTCTGCAGTACTGATTACACCTTAACGTAAAGAAAGCAAAAATCCTCACAACTGGACCAATAAGTGGTATCACAATAAATGGAGAAAAGATTGAAGTTGTCAGGGCTTTCATTTTACCTGGATCCACAATCAATACCCTTGCAAGCAACAGTCAATAAATCAAGATGTCATATTGCATTGGGCAAATCTACTGCAAAAGACCTCTTTAAAGTCTACAGGACTAAAGGTGTCACTTTGAAGACTAAGGTATGCCTAACCCAAGCCATGTATTTTCAGCCACCTATACATATGTGAAGGAGCTCTGGTAGCATAGTGGCTAAAGCACTTGACTGCTAACCAGAAGGCTGGCGGTTCAAACCCACCAGCCACTCCTCGGAAGGAAGGTTGGGCAATCCTACTTCCGTAGTGATACTGCCTCGGAAACCCAAGGAGGGGTCGCTATGAGTCAGGGCCGACTCGACGGCAAACAACAACAACAACATACATATGTGAAAGCTGGACAATAAATAAGGAAAATCAAGGAAAGATTGATGCCTTTGAATTGTGTTATTGGAAAGAATACTGGAAATACTATGGACTGCCAGAAGAACAAACCAACCTGTCCTGGAAGAAGTGCAGCCAAAATGCTTCTTAGAAGTGAGAATGGCCAGACTTCATCTCACCTACTTTGGTCATGTTGTCAGAAGGGACTATTCCCTGGAGAAGGATATCATGCTTTTTAAAGTAAGGGTCAACACAAAAAGGGAAGACCTTCAACAATATGGATTGATACAGTGGCTGCAATGATGTGCTCAAGCATAGCAAGGATTGTAAGGGTGGCACAGGACTGGGCGGTATTTCATTCCGTTCAGCATGGGGTCACTGAGTCGGAGCCGAATCAACAGCACCTAACAATAACTAACAACAAATGGATTCCAGGAGACCCTTTAAGGGAGGAGTGTAGCATGGGGGAGGAGAGAAAAGGGGCAAGAAAGAAGGTGAAGAGGGACTTTTACTGATATATAATTGTTCAAATACAGTCCCCTATAAGAGGAGAAGCATATCAACACACACATAGCTTATGAATGAGGAAGAAAGGCAATAACCATGGCAGAGTAGGGGAAGCTTTCCTATTCAATTCTCTTCAGGGATTTTCTCTAGGACCTGGGGCTGTATTGCTTTAAAGTCGCTGAGATTTTGTCTGTCCTATTAATAGCTGAATCCCTAGTATCTAGTTGCACAGTGTCTAACATAAACAGATGCTCAAACATTGGATGATTGGTTGGATAGTTGGATGAATGAATGGGGGTGCATAAATCTCTCCTATTTGAATCACTTGTCCACTTTCCTCTCTACAGATTTATCCTCATGCCTGGTCCTCACAAGCTATGCTAGACCTTCTCAGCTGACTGCTCTGAATCCTGGAAGAAGGGCAGGAAGAAGGCTAGATCTGAGGCCATGCCATGACCAAGGCAAGGCAATGCCATGATCATGCTGTGGGCCTGAGTGAAGGCAGTAGCAGAAAAGATGGAGAGGAAAAACCAGAGAAGTGCTGACCCTCCCATAATCAACACTGAAGGGCTGAAGGGTTTAGGAAGAAGGACTTGAAGGCAACTCTTTGGTTTCTAATTTCATAAATTCACTAAGTGCTGAGTAACATCTTGAGACTGAGAAGACACCACTTGTAGGTCTGCGAGGGAAGGTAATGAGTTCCGTTTGGGACCCATTAAGTTTGAAGTGCCCACAGCATCCAGATGGTATATCTATCAATCAGGCTCTTAGTTGCAGAGAAAAGAAACCAACTCCGGCTAATTTAAGCAGATAAGGAAATTACTAAATGATATCTGGCAGCTCACAGAATTCCCAGAACAGCCAGAGAACTTGGAGCCTCAGCAGCCATGAGCAAGCACCAAATTCATTCTGGACCTAGTCCAGTGAGGAACCCTGGCTGACTCCACTGCAGTTCACAGCCCTGACTCTGGCCTCCACATCCAGAATACTGCATTGCTCCTAAGAACCTTGATGTGGCCGCCACTCTGTCCATCTCACCAGGATGGACTCAGCATGAGCCCTGCATCTTCTCTTCCCTGCTTCTGGTCAGAGTCTGGACACATGAATGTGACAAGTGATGCCTGGGTCACATGCCTGTGCTCTAGCTGCCATGTTGGTTGGGGAATAAGGCTCTGGCACTGGCCATCTTTGGAGTGGGAAATGGGTCCTGCCTCATAAAGTGGAAGATTCCCCACACAGAGGAATGAGGTTCAGATGTTGAGCAGACAAAAAGAATAACAAGTGTCAACTACAATATATTCACAAGGTTTGGAAATTGGACCAGTAATAACAGCTTATACTTTTAAATGCTTACTATGTACCAAACAGGAGCTTTGGTGGCGTAGTGCCTAAGGCACTTGACTGCTAACCAGAAGGCTGGCAGTTCAAACCCACCAGCCACTCCTCAGAAGGAAGATGGGGCAATCTACTTCCACAGTGATACTGCCTTGGAAACCCAAGGAGGGAGTCACTATGAGTTGGGTCCGACTCGATGGCACATAACAACAAACAACAACATGTACAAACACCATATAAAATGTTTGGCATTTAGGTCTTCACCCAAATCACAATAAAAAGGTTTCTTTAACTAGTAAGTTTGGCATTCATTCCCAGTGCTTAAAGCACACAGCAAGAATGAAATGTGTGTTAAGAAGAGATCGAAGGAGAGGACAGCAATTTACTATAGTGGCCAACTTCCCTGGCTTGCCCAGAACTGAACGGTTTTCCTATAAATGGGACTTTCAATGCTAAAACCAGGAAAGTCTCAGACAAGTCAGGAGAACACCTCACCCCAGTCTAATTACCCAAACCTGGATCCAAATTCTGATTGTCTACCCAGGAAAAGTGACTTAAGATCTTTGAACCTTAGTTTCCCCATTTGTAAAATGAATATAACAAAAGTACTTACTTCATAGGATTATGATTGTTGTGGAGGATTAGAGGTGATATACATATATAAATACATAGCACATTGGCAGGTATGCATTAAGAGCTCAAAAAATGTTAAACATTATTCATATTAACTTTCAGAAAGCTTGAGAATGCCCATATCACAACACATGATATACTGGGATTGTGATCCATGACTGAACAAATCCAAGTTGTGCTTTAAATCCTTGTTAGGAACTGAACTGTGTTCCCCCAATGTTGTTGTGCTTAGGTGCCCAGAGTCAGCTCTGACTCATAGCGACCCTACGTATAACAGAACAAAACACTGCCATCCTCACAATCCTTGCTATATGTGAGCCTATATGCAGTCACTGTGTCAGTGCATCTCATTGAGGATCTTCCCCTTTTTTGCTGACCCTCCACTTTACCAAGTATAATATCCTTCCCCAGGGAATGGTCCCTTCTGACAACATGAGCAAAGTAGGTGAGATAAAAGCTGGCCATTCTCACTTCCAAGGAGCATTCCAGCTGAACTTCTTCCAGGACAAATTGGTTCACTCTTCTGGCAGTCCATGGTACTTTCAGTATTCTTTGCCAACATCACCACTCAAAAGGATCAACTCTTCTTTGGTCTTCCTTATTTATTGTCCAGTTCCCACATACATATGAGGCAACTGAAAACACCATGGCTTGGGTTAGGCGCACCTTAATCATCAAAGTGACATCTTTGCTCTTTGGAGGTCTTTTGCAGCAGATTTGCCCAATTTAATATGATGTCTGATTTCTCGACTGCTGCTTCCATTGGTGTTGATTGTGGAACCAAGTAATATGAAATCTTTGACAACTTTAATCTTTTCTCCAATTAACAGGATGCTGCTTATTGGTCCAGTTATGAGGATTTTCATTTTCTTTATGTTGAGGTGTAATCCATACTGCAGACTGTAGTCTTTGATCTTCATCAGTAAGTTCTTAAAGTCATCTTCACTTTCAGCAAGCAAAGTTGTACCATCTGCATATCACAGGTTGTTAATGAGTCTTCCTCCAATCTTGATGTCATGTTCTTCTTCATATAGTCCATCTTCTCAGTTTATGTGCTCAGCATACAGACTGAATAAGTACAATGAAAGGATACAACCCTGACAGGAAAATAAGAAAGAGCCTATGAAGAAGAGCCATGTACGTTAACTACACTCCAATTCAGAAAAACCTATGTAGGATGGGGATGCTTTTGAATGCATTTCCACAATTGAAAAACAATGTCAAAGAGACAAAACCATAGGAGCTCTGGCAGCATAGTACCTAAGGCATTTGACTGCTAACCAGAAGGTTGACAATTCAAACCTACCAGCTACTCTGCAGAAGGAAGATAGACAATCTACTTCCATAAAGACTGACCACCTTAGAAACCCACTGGGGGTCTCTATGATTCAGAATCGACTCAATGGCAATCAGTTTGTCATAATGTGGTGGCTTTCATGTTGCTGTGAGGCTGGAAGCTATACTGCCACTATTTCAAATACCAGCATGGTCACCCATGGTGAACAGGTTTCAGTGGAGCTTCTAGACTAAGACAGACTCAGAAGGAAGGAGCCATCCACTTCTCAAAGAACTGGCCAGTGAAAACCTTATGAATACCCCAAAATTAGTGTTGTAAATCCTAACCCCTATATATATATGGATGAAATCCTTGACAACATTAATATTTTCTCTGTTTATCATGCTGGTGCTTTATTGGTCCAGTTGTGAGGATTTTTTTTTTCTTTTTTTTTGTTTGTTGTTGTTATACGCCATTGAGTTGGACCTGACTCATGGCAACCCCCCCTTGGATTTCCAAGGTGGTATCACTATGAAAGTAGATTGCCCAACCTTCCTTCCGAGGAGTGGCTGGTGGGTTTGAACCACCAGCCTTCTGGTTAGCAGTCAAGTGCCTTAGGCACTATGCTACCAGAGCTCATTGAGGTATAAGCTACGCCGAAGGCTATAGTCTTTGATCTTCATCAGTAAGTGCTTCAAGTGTCCTCTTCACTTTCAGCAAGTAAGGTAGTACTATCTGCATATCACAGTCTATTAATGAGTCTTCCTCCAATCCTAATGCTGTTCTTCTTCATATAGTCTGGCATCTCAGCAACTACATTCAAGAAACCAATTGACATTGCATTGGGCAAATCTGCTGCAAAAGACCTCTTAAAAGAGTTAAAAAGCAAAGATGTCACTTTGAAGACTAAGGTGCATCAGCCCAAACCATGGTATTTTCAATTGTCTCATATGCGTGCAAAAGCTGGATGGTAAATAAGGAAAACCAAAGAAGAATCGATGCCTTTGAATGATGGTATTGGCAAAGAATATTAAATATACCATGGACTACAAGAAGAATAGGAGCTCTGGCAGCATAGTGCCTAAGACATTTGACTGCTAACCAGAAGGCTGGTGGTTCAAACCCACCAGCCCCTCCTCAGAAGGAAGATTGGGCAATCTACTTCTGTAGTGATACTGCCTCAGAAACCCAAGGAGAAGAATAAACAAATTTGTCTTAAAAGAATGTTAGAAACTTTGATGGCAAGATTTCTTCCCATGTACTTTGATCATGTTATCAGTAAGAACCAATCTCTAGAGAAGGACATCATGCTCAGTAGAGGGTTAGCAAAAAAGAGAAAAACCCTCAGTGAGATGGATTGACACAATGGCTGCAGCAATAGACTCAAGCATAGCATCAACTGTGAGGATGGCACAGGACCGGGCTGTGTTTCGTTCTGTGGTTCATAGGGTTACTATGAGTCAGAATCTACTCAACAGCACCTAACAACACATGAGGATAAGTAGCCCTGGTGGCACAATGGGTAAATGCTCAGATACAAACTAAAAGGTTGGGGGTTTGAATCAACCCAGAGGTTCCAAAGGAGAAAGACCTGGTGATCTCCTTCCATAAAGATTACAGCCAATAAAATCCTCTGGAGGGAACTCTGGTGGTGTAGAGCCTAAGGCACTTGACTGCTAACCAGAAGGCTGGCAGTTCAAACCCACCAGCCACTCCTGAGAAGGAAGGTTGGGCAATCTACTTCCGTAGTGATACTGCCTTGGAAACCCAAGGAGGGGTAGCTATGAATTGGAGCCAACTTGACAGCAGTGGGGTGGGAGCAATTCTACTGTGTCATGTGGGGTCACTGGGTTGAAATGAACTTGAGGGCAGCTAATATCTATAATACATGTGATATAAACGTAACCACTGCCATGGAGTTAGATCTGACTCACAGCAACCCCTCCTTGGGTTTCTGAGGAGGTATCGCTAGGGAAGTAGATTGCCCAACCTTACTTCTAAGGAGTGGCTGGTGGGTTTGAATCACCAGCCTTCTGGTTAGCAGTCAAATGCCTCATGCACTACACAAACAGAGCTCCTACATGTGATATACTCTCTATAAAAACAAGGTTTTCTTTGTTATGTTAATGAGACTATATCAGTGTAGGGTGTGTCTTAAATCAATCACTTCTGAGCATAAAAAAGGAGCAGTGTAGGCACAGAAGCGAGAGCTCTGGTAGCATAGTGGCTAAGAACCTTGACTGCTAACCAGAAGACTGGCGGTTCAAACCCACCAGCCACTCCTCGGAAGGAAGGTTGGGCAATCCTACTTCCGTAGTGATACTGCCTCGGAAACCCAAGGAGGGGTCGCTATGAGTTGGGTTTGACTCGACGGCACATAACAACAACAGAAGCAAGGAAAAACTGAGGAGGACTGAAGACACCTGGAGATCATCAGGTGACCAAGGAAGAGAGAGACACTAAAAGGGGACTAAGACGTTCCCCCTAGTGCCAGTGTCCTGAATTCACACTTTCAGCCTCCTGTGAGAAAATAAATTTCTGTTTGGAAAAGCCACCCACTTGTGATATTTTTGTTACAGAAGCATTACATAGCTCAGACAACCCTTAAACATTCACTGCATCCCTTTCCAGATGGTAGTTGAAACTGTAAGAGGAGGAGGAAAAGGGGACAAACCAGAACTGGTACTATAAGATATCCTGATATTTGAAGCAGGCGTAAGAGACAGAGTTGATAAAGAAGACCAGAAGTACTAGATCACAGATGGGGGTGATTGTTGTTGTTGTGTTGTTGTTAGGTGCCGTCGAGTCGTTTCTGACTCATAGTGATCCCATGCATGGCAGAATGAAACACTGCCCGATCCCGCGCCAGCTCCATGATCCCTGCTATACTTGAGCCCATCATCACAGCCATGGGGTGATACTATTGTTAAAATGGAATCACTACAAAAAACATTGGCTAATGGGATCCAATGTTGCAGAGAAACCAGTAAATTACATTTTAAAAATAAAATTAAAAAGAAATATTGAGGGATGTAGGCTTCCAGTTATAATGGAATAGCAAGGACCAATCTACTGTTCCACTTTAAACAACCAGGAAAAATGTACAAAATTCATTAAACACAGTTTTTAGGTAGTAGACAACAGAAAGCACAAGACAGAGAGATGCCTTGAGAGAAAAGAAGCAAAAGAGGTGAGGCCTAAGAATGACCTTTCCAGAGTTTCCAGGCAGTAGAGCAAGGAGGGATAATAAAGAATGTGGAACAATCCCCTGACCTCACACAGGGTGCTTACATAGGGCCAAGAACAGGTCATGTTCCAACCAACCAGAGTGGAAAGACCTCCTGTTGTTGTTGTTGTTATGTGCCGTTGAGTCAGCCCCGACTCATAGCGATCCCTCCTTGGGTTTCTGAGGCAGTATCACTACGGAAGTATATTGCCCCATCCATCTTCTTTCCAAGGAGTGGCTGGTGGGTTTGAACCACCAGCCTTCTGGTTAGCAGTCAAGTGCCTTAGCCACTATGCTATGCTACCAGAGCTCCTCCTAATACATGGGATATCAGGAAGACTCCTCAAGAGAATATTGCTTCAATACTGTACCGAAACTAGCTTTGACCAGATGTTGGCAAACTTATCTTAAAGGATCAGATGCTAAATATTTTAAGACTTGTGGGTCATATGGACTCCTTTTCACTGCTGTCGAGTCGATCCCAACTCATAGCGACCCTTCCTTGGGTTTCCGAGGCAGTTCCTCTACAGAAGTACATTGCCCGATCTTCCTTGTAAGGAGTGGCTGGTAGGTTTGAACTGCCTGCTTCTTCTGGTTAGCAGTCAAATGCCTTAGGCACTCCTTGGGTGGTATAAATAGTATTCAGCTACTAACCAAAAGGTTGGAGGTTCAAATATAGAGGCAGCTCAGAAGAAGGGTCTGGTGACCTATTTCCAAAAAATCAGCCACTGAAAAAACACCATGAAGTACAGTTCTACCATGACACACATAGGGTTGCTGTGACTTGGAATTGACTTCACAGCAACTGGTTTGGTTATTTTAAGATCAGATTAGAATATGCCCAGAAATGTCTTAAAACAATAGTTAGCTTAACTAGTCCAAAAGATCTGTCTTGAGCAGTGTGCTCTTTAAGAACTACCTATATGGGATCACATTGGCAACAGCAACTCAAAAGATTAGATAGGAAAAAAAAAAATTAGATAGGAACCTTAGAGGGCAGTGAGTTTATGTTAAGGAGGGAGGAACAACTCAGAAAAGGAAGGTAAGAATGGTTGCACCACTCAAAGAAAGTAATCACTGTCACTAAATTGTACATGTAGATGATGTTGAATTGGTGTATGTTTTGCTGTGTATAATCTCAACAATAAACAAACTTTAAAGAAAATATAAAGAAGAAAAAAACAGCAGATTAGATACTGTAGGAAAAAGATTAATGAATTAGAAGACATAGCAATTGAAACTATCCCAAATGAAACATTGACAGAACAACAGCAAAAAAAAAAACACTAGAAAAAATGAACAGAGCATCTGTGAGCTGTGGGGTTGTGGGACAACATTAAGAGGGCTAAGTTCTGGTGGCATAGTGCCTAAGGCATTTGACTGCTAACCAGAAGGCTGGTGGTTCAAACCTAACAGCCACTCCTTGGAAGGAAGGTTGGGCAATCTACTTCCATAGTGATATTGCCTGGGAAACCCAAGGAGGGGTTGCTATGAAGAGAAATCCACTCAATGTCAGTGAGTTTGAGTTTAGTTAGAATATACTTGTAATTAGAGTCCCAGTAAAAGAGGATAGGATTAAGGGCAGAAAACATACTTGAGGAGATAACAGATGAAAAATTTCCATACAAAATACATGAAACAAAAACTGACAGAACTGAAAGGAACAAAAGCAAATACACAATTCTAGTTGGACATCTCAATAACTCATCTACCAAAAAAAAAAAAAGACCCATTGCCATGGAGTCCAGTCTGACTCAAATAAACCCCCTTTGGGTTTTAAGGCTGTAAATCTTTATAGAAATAGATTGTCTCATTTACCTCCCACAGAGCAGCTGATGGGTTTGAACTGCCACCCTTGGAGTTAGCAGCCAAATGCCTTACCCACTATGCCACCAAGCTCCTTCATAATTGATCCAGCTGGCAGAAAATCAGCAATGATATAGAAAACTTGAACAACACTATCACCAACCTGACTTAAAATTTACAGAAACACAGCAGAATACCTTTTATTTTTCTCTAATGCACATAGAACATTTATCAAGATAAACCATATTCTAGGTTTTAATACAACCTCAATACATTTAAAATCCATACAAAGTGTGTTTTTTGATCATCATGGGATTAATCAGAAATGAATAACAGAAAGATATCTGGAAAATCCTCAACTATTTTGATATCAAACAACAGACTTTTAATTACTCTGTGGGTCAAAGAAGAAATCATAAGGGAAATTACAAAATACTTTGTCTCATTAGGTGCCACAGAATCAGTTCCAACTCATAGCAACCCCAGGCATAACAGAATGAAACACTGCATCATCCTGCACCATCCTAAGGAGCTCTGGTGGCATAGTGCCTAAGGCATTTGACTGCTAACTAGAAGGCTGGTGGTCCAAACCCACCAGTCACTCCTCGGAAGGAAGATGGGGCAATCTACTTCTGTAGTGATACTGCCTCAGAAACCCAAGGAGGGGTCACTATGAATCGGATCTGACTCAACGGCATAAGTTTGGTTTGGTTTTGGCACCATCCTAACAATTGTTCGTTTCAGCCCACTATTGCAGCCACTGTGTGAAAATACTTTATACTGAATGCACATTGTGGGGAATTGCAGTCAATGTCATGAGATAAAATGTGTATGAACTGTATGGAAAACGAAATTGCTCTGTAAACTTTCACCCAAATCACAATAAAAATTAAAAAAACAACTTTTGTATTGAATGAAAATAAAAACCTGGCATATCAAAATGTTTGAGATGCCATAATAGTAGTGCTTAGCCTTTTTATAGGATCAAATGCCTCTATTAAAGAGTAAAGAGAGCTAAAATCAACAACTTAAGTCCTCTCCTTAAGCAACTAGAAAAGAGCAAGTTTTATCAAAAGTAAACAAAAGGAGCAAAAATAAATAAAATATAAAAACAATTGAAAAAAAAACAATGAGAATGTCAAATTTCCAGGATACAAGTTCAATATGAAAATAAACCAACTGAATCTGAACAAAGACTGTAGGTTAACTAACAGTACTGTAAGAATGTCAGTTTCTTAGTTTTGATAGTTTTGATAATTGTGCCACAGCTATGCAAAATGTTAACATTAGAGGAAGCTGGGTGAAGGGATTACTCTGTACCATTTTCACAACTTTTCTTTACGTCTAAAATTATTTCAAAATAACAAGTTAAAAAATAAAACAAGTAGTCAACAAATGCATGAAGAAATGCCAGCAATCATTAGCCATTAGAGAGATCCAAATCAAAACAGCAATGAAATATCACCTCACCTCAACATTGAAAATAAAATTCAGAAAAATGGAAAAACAAATGCTGGAGAGAGTGTAAGAGACTGGAACCCACATACACTGCGGTATGTGCAACCACTGTAGAAAATGGTATGGCATTTCCTTGAAAAGTTAAAAATAAAAATACCATATGATCAAACAATCCCACTACAAGGTATATATACTAGATAAACAAGCATTACACAGATACACATACACCCATGTTCATAGCAGCATTGTTCACAATAGCAAAAAGATGGGAAACAACCTAAGTGCCCACCAACATAGGAATGGATAAACAATTTATGGTACATACACACAGTGGAATACTTTTCAACGTTAAAGAATAATGATGACTCTGTAAAACACCTCATAATATGGATGAACATTATGCTGAGTACAATTAGTGAATTAATAAAAGACAAGTATTGTATAAGGCCACTATTACAAAAAAGTCAAGAAAAGGTTTATTCACAGAAAGAAATATTCTTTGAAGTTTACAACCAGAAGGGTGGCGGTTCAAACCCACCAGCCACTCCTCGGAAGGAAGGCTGGGCAATCTACTTCCGTAGTGATACTGCCTTGGAAACCCAAGGAGGGGTCGCTATGAGTCGGGTCTGACTCGACAGCACCTAACAACAACAACAGTGGTAGAAGGGGAAGGGAAGATAAATCACTAACTAGAGGGTAGACACATATTCAGTTGGGTGGAAGGAAAGGCAGCATACAATAAGGGAGAGGTCAAGACAAAATTATCAAGAGAAAGGAAAACACTGGGAGGAGCACAAGAGTTAAAAGCAACAAAAGTAAATACTATTACATACCCAATCCTGAAATAACAGTAATAACAATAATCTACAAGAGGATACATAGGTAGACATCCAACCCCAACAGGAATGAGAAGGTAGATGAGACTATAGCCAAGAATACATCCAGGGTATTTATATGTGTGTGTGTGTTCCAAATATATACATGAAGATAGTATACAGGGAGCAAAGCTATGGAAAAATTCTTAGCCATAGCCAAACACCTTGAGGGAATGAGCTATTAGGCCTGGAGGGTCAGGCTACAGTCTCAGGCAGCACCAAGATCAATTGACATAACATAGTCCACAAAGAGAGTGTTCTACAAGCTACCATAGTATTCTGGTTACCTAGTGCCACTCTGACAGAAATATACCACAAATGGGATGTCTTAAACAAACAGGAGTTTATTCTCTTACAGTTCAGGAGGCTAGAAGTCCAAGTTCAAAGTGCCAGACTCTAGGGGCTGGGTGAAAGGCCTTCAACCTTGGGGTCCAGCTCTATCTCCTGCTCCCAGCCTACTGAAGCTAGAGGCTTTTCTTCACTCAGACAGCTGCTGGCTGCTGAGGCTGAGAAGCCCCAGGGTTGACAAGTAAAAAGGCACAGTCCCGATGTTACCAAAGCACATGGCAGGCCATTAACTTAAGTCCATTGTAAGTCCCAAGGTCGACAGAGCATAGCAGGCTGCTGAGCAATGACACGGCTACATGCAGGGTCCAAGTGTGCCATAGGCTAGAGACCATTCCCAAGGCTTCTCCGTATATACAGGAAGCAGACCACATCCCAAAGGCAGCTACTCAGCTGCTTGTGATAGATTCCACCATGGAACTGATTGCCATTCTCATCATGGGGAATAAATACCACCAGCTGCCCAGCCACTCAACCAGGCCCAGCCAAGTTGACACACAAACATAACCATCATACATAGTAAGTGGGAACTGTGGTCTTAAAAGCTTGTGAGCAGCCATCTAAGGTGCAACTATTAGTTTCTTTCCACCTGGAGCAAAGAAGAGCAAAGAAAATCAAAGACACAAGGAAATAACTAATCCAAAGGAGTAATGAATCACACAAACGCCACCCTCCATGATGCTGAGACCTGAAGAATCAGATGGCACCTGGCTACCACTGCTAATCACTCTGGCAAGGATCACAACAGGAGGTCCTAGATACACTAGAGAAAAATGCAGAACATGACTTAAAATAGTAAAAAAAAAAAAAAAGACCAGGTTTAACTAGGCTTACTGGTCTGATAGAGACTAGTGGAACCTCTGAGACTATGGTCCTTAGACACCTTTTAACCCTCAAACTGAACTTTTAGCCAAATAGTAGACAGACCTTGTTATTGTTGTTAGGTGCTATCGAGTCGTCTCTGATTCATAGCAACCCTATGCACAGCAGAACGCGAAACACTGCCTGGTCTTTTGCCAGCCTCACAATCCTTGCTCTAAGAGCCCATTGTTGCAGCCACTGTGTCAATCCATCTCATTGAGGGCCTTCCCCTTTTTCGTTGACCCTCCGCTTTACCAAGCCTGATATCCTTCTCCAGGGAATGGTTCCTTCTGACAACATGACCAAAGTAGGTGAGACAAAGTCTGGCCATTCTCGCTTTCAAAGAGCATTCTGGCTGCACTTTGTCCAGGACAGATTTCTTAGTCTTTTTTGCAGACCATGGTACTCTTAGCATCCTTCTCCAACACCACAACTCAAAAGCATCAACTCTTCTTTGGTCTTCCTTATTCATTCTCCAGCTCTCACATGCAAAGAGGCGATTGAAAATACCATGGCTTGGGTTGGGTAGCCCTTAATCTTCAAGGAGATGTCTTTGCTCCTTATCACTTGAAAAAGGTCTCTTGCAGCATATTTGTCCAATGCAAGTCATTTGACTGCTGCTTCCATTGGTGTTGGTTGTAGAACCAAGAAATATGAAATCCTTGACAACTTCAATCTTTTCTCCAACCATTGTGAAGCAGTTTATTGGACCACATGTGAGGATTTTTGTTTTCTTTATATTGAGGTGTAATCCATACTGCAGATTGTAGTCTTTAATCTTTATCAGTAAGTGTTTCAAGTGATATTCATTTTCAGCAATCAAAGTTGTATCATCTGTGTATCACAGGTTGTTAATGAGTCTTCCTCCACTCCTGATGCCATGTTCTTCATATACCCCAGCTTCTTGGATACAACTTGCTCAGCATACAATTAAATAAGTATGGTGAAAGGATACAACTTTGATGCATTCCCTTCTTGATTTTTGAACCATGCAGTATCCTCTTGCTCTGTTTGAATGACAGCCTTCTGATCTACGTACAGGTTCCTCATGAGTACAATCAACTGTTCTGGAATTCCCACTCTTCTCAATGTTATCCACAATTTGCCATGATCCACACAATTGAATGCTTTTGCATAGTCGATAAAACATAGGTAAACATCTTTCTGGTATTCTTTGCTTTCAGCTAAGATATCAGCAGCGATATCAGCCTACCATGGTAACCCTCCTGGCATTTTGCAACATGGTGTGGCACAGCCTGCAGTCTCATAGCAACACATAAGCCATCACAGGTCGACAAACTGACAGACCAGTTCATCTCGCTTAGTTGCACTTGCTTACCTGGGACAACGGCCTTAAAATAGAGCCGCCCGCAAGCGACAGGTAGCCCCCAAGCCCCAGTCTGCTTACCTCATGCCCGGGCCTTTAATATAGAGCCAACCCCAAGCGAAAAGCAGCCTCCATGCCCCAGGTCTGCCTACTTTAGACTGCAGTCTTAAAAAAGGACCACCCCTAAGCAAAAAGCATAAAACATGGACAGACTTACAAGGTGAAAAATAACACCAGAGAAATATGTGCTTCTTAGAACAATCAACCATATGTGATCAAAAGGGCAGTATTTGCCCAGGAATAAAGTACAGATGGCAGGAAGGGACAGCAACGAAGGATGAATGGAAATGGGAAACACGGGGAGGACGTGGGAAGAGTGCTATTACATTGTGGAAAAACCAAAACCACCAAACTCACTATTATCGAGTCAAATCTGACTCACAGCAACCCCTCCTTGGGTTTCTGAGGCAGTATCTCTATGGAAGTAGATTGCTTAGTCTTACATTGTGGAGACTGCAGTAAATGAATCAAAATGTGTATGTGTTGTTGAATAGAAAACCAATGTGCTCTATAAACTTTCACCCAAATCACGATAAAAAATTAAAAAATAATAATAAAATTTTACAAGTATGTGTTGGACAAAAAAAAAAAAAAAATCAATTGTGTTCCTGTATAACAGCAATAAGCAATTGGGAACTGAAATTTTTAAAAATTAGCCCCGGTAGCATAGTGGCTAAGACACTTGCCTGCTAACCAGACAGCTGGCGGTTCAAACCCACCAGCCACTCCTCGGAAGGAAGGTTGGGCAATCCTACTTCTGTAGTGATACTGCCTCAGAAACCCAAGGAGGGGTCGCTATGAGTCGGGTTTGAGTCGACAGCACATAACAACAACAACCATTTAAAATGGCATAAAAAGTATGGACTATTTAAGGATGAACCTGTAAATGATATTCAACATCAATATAAACTTTTAAATGCTGCCTAATCAAAAAATGAATGAGCAAACAAAAACCTTACCTCATACTATGCATCAAAATTAATTATAGACTTAAATATAATAACTAAAATTATTAAGCATCTAGAGGAAAACATAAGAGAAACTCTAAGTAACCTTGGGTTAGGCAAAGATTTTTTTTTAAAGAATACAAAAAACATAACTCATGAAAGAAATGATAAGCTGTACTTCATCAAAATTCAAGACTTTTGCTCTTCAAAGGACACTAACAAAATAGAAAAACAATCAACATACTTGAAAAAATATTTGTAAAATGTATACATGATAGAAGACAATATATCACGTATCCAGAATATTAAAAACAAAAAACACTGTCATCCAGTCAATTCCAACTTAAAGATTCAGTGGGTTTCCAAGGCTATATAAATCTTTTCAGTAGATTTCCTCTTTTTCCCATGGATTTTGAACTAACCACCTTCTGGTTAGCAGTCAAATGCCTTACCTGCTATACCACCACAGCTCCTTATCCAAAATATATGAAGAACTCTTAAACCTGTTGCCATCTAATAGATTTGATACATAGCAACCCTGCAGGACTGAACAGAACTGCCCCATAGGTTTTCCTAGGCTGTAAATCTTTCTTATAGCTCAACAATAAGACACCTGACAAGAATTAAATGGGCTAATGATTGGAACAGACATTTCACCAAAGAGCAGATATCAAAGTCAAATAAGTACAGTGCGATACCCTAAACCAAAAACCAAACCCACTGTCACCGAGTCGATTCCGACTCATAGTGACCTCTATTGGATTTCCTAGGCAATAAATCTTTATGGAAGTATACTGCCCAGTCTTCCTTCAGTGGAGTGGCTGGTGGGCTTGAACCACCAACCTTCTGGTTAGCAGCCAAATGCCTTACCCCTACTCACAATTAAAAGGAAGAAACTAATGATACATGAAGTAGCATGAATGAATCTCAAAAGTATTGTCTTAAGTGAAAGAAACTAGAAACAGAAGAGGGGAGAAATACTGTGATTCAATTTAAAATTCTAGAAAAGGTAAAGTTACAGTACTGAAAAGCAGATTAGTGGCTGCCAAGGGCTAGGGGCAGGGGCAAAGCACTACCAGCAAAGGGAAATGAGTGATTCAGGTGTGGGTGGGGTGGGGTGGGTAATGGAAATGTAAGGTGCTGTAGTGGCACAAAGGTTAAGTGCCTGGCTGCTAAAAAGTCAGTGGTTAGAATCCATCAGAGGCTCTGTCGAAGAAAAGACCTGGCAATCTGCCTCTATGAAGATAACAGCCTAGGAAACCCTAGGAGGCAGTTACACTCTGTCCTATGGGTTGCTAGGACTCAGAATCAATTTGAGTGTACCCAATTCAACCCCAAAACAATGGAAATATTCTATATTATAGTGGGGTGGTGGTTACAAAGGACTATACTTTGTCAAGACTCATTAAATTTTAGTATATATTTGTTACTGTTGTTTGGTGCCATCAAGTCAGTTTCTACTCCTAGCAACCCTATGTACAACAGAACAAAACATTGATCAATCCTGCACCATCCTCACAATCATTACTAAGCTCAAGCCCACTGTGGCAGCCACTGTGTCAATCCATCTCATTGAGGATCTTCAACTTTTTCCCTGACCTTCTACTTTACCAAACATGATATCTTTCTCTAGGGACTGGTCCCTTTTTTTTTTTTTTTTT
>NW_006921643.1:9211808-9225499 GCF_000298275.1 Orycteropus afer afer | reverse complement strand
CTTCCTTCCGAGGAGTGGCTGGTGGGTTTGAACCGCCAGCCTTCTGGTTAGCAGTCAAGTGCTTTAGCCACTATGCTACCAGAGCTCCTGAAAGATAACTAGGGGCCACATTCTCAGGGGTCTCACCAGGCTCTAGCAGACCGGCAAATCTGGTCTTTTCTATGATTTTGGGTTTTGCTCCACATTGTTTTCCTACTCCATTCAGGATCTCCTGCACCAATCCCCCTCCAAGTGGTTGACAGTTGTAGCCAGTCACCATCCAGTTCTTCTGGTCTCATGGGGGACTGGTCCCTCTTGATAATATGACCAAAGTACGGGAGATAAAGTCCGGCCATTCTCATTTCTATGGAGTATTCTGGCTGTACTTCTTCCAAGACAGATTTGTTCATTCTTCTGGCCAAAATAAAAACCAAAACCAAACTCACTGCCGTCAAGTCAATTTTACTCATAGTGACCCCTCTTTGGGTTTCCAAGGCAGTGTCTCTACAGAACTAGATTGCCTAATCTTCCCTCCGAGGAGTGGCTGGTGGGTTTGAACAGCCAGCCTCCTAGTTAGCAGTCAAATGCCTTAGACACTATGCCACCAGAGCTTCTATATTCTTCCCCAACGCCACAATTCAAATGCATCAATTCTTCTTCAGTCTTCCTTATTCATTGTCCAGCTTTCACAAGCATATGAGGCTACTGAAAAGATAATTGTTCGGGTCAGGCACACCTCAGTCTTCAAAGTGACATCTTTGCTCTTTAAAACTTTAAAGACATCTTTTGCAGCAGATTTGCCCAATGCAATAATTATGTCCTTTGATTTCTTGACTGCTACTTCCCTGGGTGTTGACTGTGGATCCAAGTAAAATTAAGTGCTTGACAACTTCATTCTTCTCTCCATTTATGGTGATGTTGCATACTGCAGTTGTAAGGATTTTTGTTTTTTTCATGTGGAGGTGTAATCCATACTGAAGACTGTAGTCTTTGATCTTCATCAGTAAGTGCTTCAAGTCTTCTCTGCTTTCAGCAAGCAAGGTTATGTCATCTGCATATCACAGGTTGTGAGTCTTCCTTTAATCCTGATGCCATGTGCTTCTTGATATAGTCAAACTTCTTGGATTATTTGCTCAGTATATAGATTGAATAAGTATGGTAAAAGGATACACACCCTGACGAACACCCTTTCTGATTTGAAACCATTCAGTATTCCCTTGTTCTGTTTCAACAATGCCTCTTGGTCCATATATAGGTTCCTCATGAGCATAATTAAGTGTTCTGGAAATCCCATTCTTCTCAATGTTATCCATAATTTGTTATCATCCACACAGTGGAATGACTTTGCATAGTCAATAAAACACAGGTAGACATTTTTCTGGTATTCTTTGTTTTCAACTAAGATCTATCTGACATCAGCAATGATATCCCTTGTTCCATATCCTCTTCTGAATCCAGCTTGCATTTCTGGACGTTCCCTATCAATATACTGCTGCAACCATATGTTGCATTATCATCAGCAAAATTTTACTTGCATTATGATATTGTTCGATAATTTCCATATTCTGTTGGATCATCTTTCTTTGGATTGGGCACAAATATGGATCTTTTCCAGTCAGTTAGCCAGGTAGCCATTTGTAGTAGTTAAGTCTTGGTTTTGTTTGTGGTAGTTAAACTTGGCTGGGCCTGGTTTTAAGTGGCTGGGAAGCTGGAAGTAGTTATTCCCCATCATGATACTGATAATCCACTCCATGGTGGAATCAACAGTGAGCAGCTGAGTAGCTGCCTCGGGGATGTGGTCTGCTTCCAGTATATAAGAAGATGCTTTGAGGAAGGTCTTGGAGCTTTTTGGCACATCTGGATCCTGCCTCTGGCTGAGTCTTCTTCATCTCAGTGGCCTGCCATGTAGTCTGCCGACCTTGAGAGTGTTTCTGGACTTGGACTAGTGGCTTGCCGTGTTTCTTGATAATCTTGTGACTGTGCCATTTTATTTGTCTGCCTTGGGTTTATCAGCTTCAGCAGCCAGCAGCTGCCTGAGTTAAGAGATGCCTCCAGCTCCAGTGGGCCAGGAGCAAGAGGCAGAGCCCAATGTCGAGGAGCCGTCACCCAACCCCTACAGCTGGCACTTTAAACTCGTATTTCTAGCCTCCTAAACTGTAAGAGAATAAAATTCCTGTTTGTTAAAGCCATCCATTTGTAGTATGTCTGTTACAGCAGGACTCATTCATTAAAAACAAACTCATTGCTGTCGAGTCGATTCTGACTCATAGTGACCCCTCCTTGGGTTTCCCAGGCGGTATCTCTACGGAAATAGAATAGACTGCCCAATCTTCCTTCTGAGGACTGGCTGGTAGGTTTGAACCGCCAGCCCTCTGCTTAGCAGTGAAATGCCTTAGGCACTATGCCACCAGAGCTCCCTAGAGGACCTAAACACCATCTTCCTAATTTCCTGGCATAAATGAGTAAGTACTTCCAGTGCTACATCCATTTGTTGAGACATCTCTATAAGTATTCTTAGAATTCCTAAAAGCTTGTTTTTCGCCAGTGCTTTCAGTGCAGCTTAGGCTTCTTCCTATAACAGCATCAGTTCTTGATCATATGGTACCTTTTGAAATGGTTAAAGGTCAACCAGTTTTTTTTGGTACAGTGACTCCGTGTATTTCTTCCATTTTCTTTTGATGCTTCTTACATCATTCAATATGTTGCCCATAGAATCAGTCAATACTGCAACTTGAATCTTGATTTTTTTTTTTTCCTTCAGTTCTTTCAGCTTTAGAAATGGTAAGTGTGTTCTTCACTTTCGGTTTTCTAACTCTAGCTCTTTGCACATTTCGTTATACTTTGCTTTGTCTTCTTGAGCTCCCCCTGGAAATCTTCTGTTCAGATCTTCTACTTCATCATTTTTTCCATTCACTTTAGCTACTTTCCCTTCAAGAACAAGTTTTAAAGTCTCTTCTGACATCCATTTTTGTCTTTTCTTCCATTTCTGTCTATTTAATGACCTTTTATTTCTTTATGTATGGTGTTCCTCATGTCATCCCACAACTCGCCTAGTCTTTAGCCATTGATATTCAATGCACCAAATCTATTCTTCAGATGGTGTCTAAATTCAGATGAGATATACACAAGATCATATTTTGGCTCTCAGGGCCTTGTTTTAATTTTCTTCAGTTTCAACTTAAACTTGCATATGAGCAATTGATGGTCTGTTCCCTGGCCTTGTTCTCACTGATGATACTGAGCTTCTTTTCCAATTGCCAGTGCTTCTTTTTGTTTCCAACTTTTGCATTCTAATCACCAGTAACTATCAATACATCTCAATTGCAGGTTTGGTTAACTTCAGATGGTAGAAGTTGGTAATAATCTTCAATTTTGTCATCTTTGTCTTTAGTGGTTGGTGCATAAACGTAAATAGTAGTAGTAGTAACTGGCTTTCCTTGTAGGCATATTATCCTGTCACTGACAATATTGTACTTTGGGATAGTTCTTAAAATGTTTGTTTGTTCTGCTTGTCATTCCCAGAATTGTAGACCATAAGACTGTCTGATTCAAAATGGTCAGTACCATTCCATTTCAGCTCACAAATGCCTTAGATACTGATCTTTATGCATATCTTTTCATTTTTTATAATTTCTAATTTTCCTAGATTCATACTTTGCACATTCCATTTTCCAATTAATGGGTATTTGTAGCTCTTCTCATTTTGAGTTATGCCATATTAGCAAATGAAGGTTCCAAAAGCTTTACTCCATCCATGTCAATAAGGTTGACTCTCCTATGAGGTAGGAGCTCTGGTGGCATAGTGCCTAAGGCATTTGACTGCTAACCAGAAGGCTCGCAGTTCAAACCCACCAGCCACTCCTCAGAAGGAAGACTGGGCAATCTACTTCTGAAGAGATATTGCCTCGGAAACCCAAGGAGGGGTCGCTATGAGTTGGATCTGACTCAACAGCAGTGAGTTTGGTTTTTTGGTCTCCTATGAGGTGGCAATTCTTCCCCAGTCATATTTTGAGGGCTTTCCAACCTGAGAGGCTCATCTTCTAGCACTTTATCAGACAACGTTTCACTGCTATTCATAAGGTTTTCAGTGGCTAATTTTTTTTTGCAGAAGTGGACTGCCTCTTCCCTCTTCCCAGTCTGTCTTAATCTAGAAGTTCCACTGAAACCTATGTATCCTGGTTGACCCTACTCATGTTGGAAATACCGGTGGTATAGCTTCCAGCATCACAGACATACGCAAGCCACCTCAGTATGACAAACTAACAGATGAGTGGTCAGTACTTATACAATGCAATGAATCAGTAATCAGACCAAAGGGAGATGCAGGAGACTAACCACTAGGAAAAATGTTCATTGTTCTATATTTATGTATTTTAAAATATATAGTTAGTGTATGTTTTACAGTACACATAATAAAATGTATACATTAACATATATTCTTCTTCTTCTTCCCCCCCCCCCCCCGCCCCACTGATAGGGATGAATCACCTAAAATATTGGAGACCTCAGTGTTGGTTGTTGGTGAACCTAGAATAGCAGTTTCAGTGGTGTGGCCCAAGCAAAAACAAGACTGTAATGGAAACTGAGAAGTGGGAATAACAAACACACTGCTCTTTCCAGACATTTGGTAGAGAAATAGGACATAACTAAAGGTAGATGGAGAGGTGAAGGAAAGTAGTTATTTCTAAGGTGAGTCATTTTAGCACAGATGTAAAGTAAAGAATCAGAATAGATATAGAGGAGAGAGAGGAAATATTGTGGATTAAATATTCAGTGTTTGCAAGAGGAAATGGTTCTGGGGCCTCAGTGAAGAAGTGATGGTCTGATTTCTCAATGAATTATTTGTCAAGGTCATTAATGCATAGAAAAGGATAAAAGAGGGTGGAATATGAGATGGGGAAGGCTTTGGAATAACAGCATGGTTAATAATCCAGATCTAACTAGATCTACACATTCATATAAGCAGTTGTAAGAAAGCACTGGGCTCTTACCATCAAATTATTTTTATGGTAATGGTACCCTTTGCATATTCACATTTATATTCTAACTCTGAGATGGTTGACAGGTGTTACCTGTTTATAGTTGGCCACTGATGGAGATGTCTCCTTATGCCTACTCTAGCAATAGTTGGATCAGTGAGTGGAAAATAGTAGAGACTTAAACTGGTGAACTGATGTCTTTACCTCTGGTACTGGCTGCCTCTGGGCCCCTTTGTAATTCAGCTCCCACCCACAGGACCTTGGGCCAAGATTCCATTTTGCCTCAGAAGCTAATTTTGGTCCCACTGGTCAGTGCTAACCTGGGTGGGGTGGTTGCGTGTGTGGGGACCCCCAAGGAAGTGGAGGAAGTGGGACTGGTGAATCAGGAGAAAACCCTCCTTCCACACTGTCTGACTCACCCAGGACCATGAGAATGGTGATTTGGGGGCTGGTGGCACCATCTCTGAGCCAAGGCCTTCAGGGACATCATTAGTGGTTGTGGGTGCCTGGCCAGCATTTCTCACAAGATGGTCTCAAGGTCTTCCCACATGCCATTTGGGTAATTATGTCCTATTTACCTTCCTACAGATTCAGATGAACTAGCAATTGACTTCCTGACTCAATCTCTTAGTGCTACCCTGAGTTATAAATTGAGTTGAGCCTTAAAGATGACACTCTTTTCCAAACACATTCAACCTCTCCCCTCACTGCTCCATGCTGGAGGAGTTAGTAGAAGTTAGTAAGAATTAGACCACCTTGTCATGTAGTTCATCACCTGCAAAGTCTCTTCTCCCAACGAAATCCAGACAGCCTCCATTGTCAGTGGGGGCTGTGCTTGTTTTTCTATCTGCTTCTAATAACTCTACCTTTTTTCTTTGAAGAAACAACCTTCCTTATTTTTCAGTCAATGTGGTTCAGGTGGTACCAATTACATCCCCAGCTCCAAAGTAGTCAGTATGGTAACCTGTTGGCCATAATATTGGTTCAACAATAAGCATATGACTTAATCAGAATCAACAAGACCCAGTTCTGAAAGTTTTGTAGAACTCTTAGAAGAATCACTCTTCTCTGCTATGGTTACTGAAAGAATATAGTGGGGGGAGGGAGAAGGCAATGAAAAAATTTGGGGAAAAATATATATTGTCATTGCCAAAAAATAAATAAATAAATACATGATATAAACTCTTGGTTACACAACATGATTGATGTAATTGGTGTCACTGAATTGTACCTGAAAAATGTTGAAATGACAAATGTTGTGTTATCCATACTTTTACTACAATAAAATTTTAAAAAAAAGAAGCAGCAGCAGCCAAGAGCTACTGGCAGCTTCTTCTCCTTCTCCTTTTAATGAAATTAAATGAACCTTATGTGCCCAAAAATTGCCTTACGTATCCTTACATCTTTGTCTCATTAATTTCCCACATCAACCTCATGAATTGTAACTTGTATTATTATATGACACAGAATAGTTTGGGGGTCAGTATGACTGACTCTAGAACCAGACTGCCTGGGTTTGAATTCTGGCTCCATTGTTTGCTGGCTGTGTGACAGGCAGGTTATTTAAGATTTCGCTGCCTCGGTTTCTCATCTGTCAAATGGGACTAATAGTAATAGTACCTACCTCATAGACTGGTGTGAAGATTAGTGAGTCTACACATGTACTTAGAAGAGTACTAGGCACACAGAAGGTGCTGAATAAATTTTAGCTATGACTAGCACCGCTATAGGAGCTCTGGTAGCATAGTGCCTAAGGCACTTGACTGCTCACCAGAAGGCTGGCGGTTCAAACCCACCAGCCACTCCTCGGAAGGAAGGTTGGGCAATCTTACTTCCATAGTGATGCTGCCTCGGAAACCCAAGGAGGGGTCGCTATGAGTCAGGGCCAACTCGACGGCAAACAACAACAACACCACTATAATCATCATTGTCATTACCTCCCAGTTAAAAAATGAAAAAATGAGACACAAAAATATTAAGTAACTTGTCAAAGGTGATACAAGTGAGGAACTGGGGATTTGAACAGAGGAGGTTTCTGGGTCCAGAGATTATGTTCTTTACCATCAAACAATACTTATTTTGGCTTGGCATCTCTAGAGAAGAGAGTGCCTGCAAATAGAGAGTTAACACGCGCCAAAGCGGAGCTGAAAGGTGTAAGGGGTATGGCAGAGTCCTAAGGACACCGTTAGATCCCCTTGAAGCAATCAAACCAGAGGTTAAATATTCAATATTATTAATCAACAAAATTCTTTCTACTTCAATCCTGTTTGAGTTGGGGGTGTCTGTCCCTAGCAGTTAACATCCCTTGCAGACTTGACTAAAATAGCAATTCAAATGTCATCTCCACAACTGTCCTTGTATTCTGGGCCAAGAATAGGAAACAACCCTATGAAAGAATATACACCACATTTACAGAAACAAAGTTGTTCATTTGTTCGTTCATTCATTCATTTCACTCAAGCACTCCCTATGTGCCAGACACTATGATAGATGCCAAAACATTCTGGGTAGATTGTGCATAAGGCATTTCCATGTGAAAATATCAACGGAGTTCCCACCAGCATATCAATTAGAGCCAGCTCTAGCCTCAAACGGAATCTCAGTTCTCCTTTTATGCGTCCAAACAGACTCTGGAATCTTATGATCCGTGCCAGATCTTTTCTAAGCTCTGTATATCCACGGCTACGGCTGGACTCTGACTGTCTTTAAATGGAAGAAGTAATGGGGAATTTCTGCACAGCCTAAATTATTCATCTCTATCGATCTATGTAAGCAGCATTCAATCTCCATCTCTAGACACAGTCTTCCCAGATCAAAATATTCGATCGAGGTCCAAACAGGAAATGCAGATACAAAATAGGTGCCAGCATGGTGGGTTGCTTCCCCCTTTGCCTCAGTTCTTTACACAGACAACCCTTGAGGGGTGGGATGGCTTTTGATTTTCACATCACAAGCATCATACAAAATATACAATGAAAAACTCAATAATTCCTTGGAGAGTTCATTGGTTTCCCCCATCGCCTTTGATTCCCCTGCCTCCTCTCCACATCCTTTGAACTTCTAAAAAGACACTTTGAAGGCATGTCATAAAGCAGTTTTTCATTCATGCTTCTCTCTTTGATGATCTTGCTATTTGTCTGAACTGCAACATCCACAGGATGTCAGGCTGGGAAAGCTGAAAGCCAATACTGGCGAGGAAGGGCAAGTGAGGAAGAGCCAGAGCTGCGTTTGTCAGTAAGAAGAAAGGGGAAAGAAGCAAAGAGCGAAAACAGAAGAACTCAAGCAGAGTTTTTAGTCCCTCTGGCATGTCTTATTGTGAGAGTGGTCACTCATGAGAGAGGCCAAGGGTACTGCCAGCCACAATCCATGGCTTGCAACATGCTTTGTTGGATGCTTCCCTCCTGCTCTGGCCTCAAACACCTCTGCACACTCCCAAACTCCTGCAATAACCTAGCTCCTTACTTGATGAAAAGTATTGTTGGTTTTGATTTTTTCAACTTCCTCCATTTTCCCTAGTGAAAGATTCAGTTATTTTAATGCTAACAAGACACCATGAAGGGAGGAAAAAGAACAGGAGAGAGGCAGAGTACAGCTAAAGCAGGTAGGCTGACCTACAGACATACACCTTTTTCACCTAGCCAACTTGAATAAATGACTGAAAAGTAAGTCATTATATATGACTCCCAAGAACCAGAAGTTGCTTCAGAAACAGACAGCGACTCTCAAAGTGGCTGCCTTGGCTCCCCTGACCTGGGGCATGGTAACCACAGAGAGGGTAAACCAGCACCTTTCCTGAAGCTTAGTTTTCTCAGATCCAAAGGGAAAATAAACCACTCTCTCCTGTGATGCATGGAGTCTAGTTAGTGTTAAGGAAGGGGTTGTGAGTATTAAATATATTAATATCTATCACTGGATGAACCTTGGAAACATTGTGCTGAGTGGAATAAGGCATTCACAAAAAAACATATATGATCCCACTTATATGAAATATCTAGAATAGACAAATGTATACATAGCCACTCCTCGGAAGGAAGATGGGGCAATCCTACTTCTGTAGTGATACTGCCTCAGAAATCCAAGGAGGGGTCGCTATGAGTCGAGTCCAACTCGACGGCACATAACAACAACAACAACATAGAGACAAGGCATCCCTGGGTGGTGCAAACAGTTAATGTGCTCGGCCGCTAACGGAAAACATCAGAGGTGTGAGTACACCCAGAGGCACCTTGGAAGAAAGGCTTGGTACTCTATTCCCAAAAGTCAACCATTGAAAAAACCCTACAGAGCACTGTTATACTCTGACACACATGGGGTCGCCATGAGTGGGAACGACTCAACAGCAACTGGTTAAGAGACCAAAGTCTATCAGTGGCTACCAGGGCTAGGCGGGAGTGCGGAAAGGGAGTTATTCTAGTGGAGGGCACTGAGCTTCTGTTATGGATGATGGAAAAGTTTGGAAATGGTAAGTTTTTGTTATACGTATAATCATCACAGTAAAATCAATAAAATTAGAAAGAAAGAAAAAAAAAACCTTCTTGCTCCCAAGGATTCAGGTGCCAGTGACAACAGTAAAGAACTCATAAATGTTTTGTTGTTGTTGTTAAGTGCCGTCAAGTCATTTCCGACTCATAGCGACCCCATGCACAGCAGAACGAAACACCATCCCATCCCGCGCCAGCCCCACAATCCCTGCTATACTTGAGCCCATCATTGCAGCCACCGTATCAATCCATCTCGTCGAAGGCCTCCCCCTCTTTCCTCGACCCTCCACCCTACCAAGCATGACATCCTTCTCCAGGGAATGGTCCCTTCTGACAACATGACCAAAATAGGTGAGACGAAGTCTGGCCATTCTTGCTTCCATAAATGTTTAGAAAGTGCCTATATAGCACTAGGAGCTCTGGTGGCATAGTGCCTAAGGCATTTGACTGCAAACTGGAAAGCTGGAGGTTCAAACCCACCAGCCACTCCTCGGAAGGAAGATTGGGCAATCTACTTCCATAGTGATACCGCCTCAGAAACTCAAGGAGGGGTCACTATGAGTCAGAAACGACTCGACGGCAGTGAGTTTGGTTTTGGTATACGGCACTGGAAGGGGAAGGAAACTTGGTGGTGCAACAATTAAGTGCTCAGCTGCTAACTGAAAGGTTGGCAAGTTGAACCCATTCAGTGGCTTTGCAGAAAAAAGATCCGGTGATCTGCTTCCATAAAGCCTAGAAAACCCTATGGGGCAGTTCTACTCTGTCATACAGGGCAGCAATGAATTGGAATCGACTCAACAACATCTAACAACAACAACAACTGAGCCATGGGAGGATAATAATGAGCAAAACACAAAGGGCCCCAGCCCTCGTGGAGCTGACGGTTTATTGTAAGATCAGATATTACAGGAACAGTGCCACTCATGTACCGCAACCCAAAGTCACTGCCATCGACTCGATTCTGACTCATAGGACCCTACAGGACAGAGCAGAATGGCTCCATAGGGTTTCCAGGGCTATAAATCTTTACAGAAGCACACTGCCACATCTTTCTCCCACAGAGTGGCTGGTAGATTCAAACTGATGACCTTTTGGTTAACAGCTGAGCACTTTAACCACTGCACCACCACGGCTTGCTCACTCATACATACAGCATTACAAACTGAGACACACACCTTGAGAAGTGCACGATATTATAAGAACACAACACAGACACACAATTTGAGCATGAAGGATGAAAGACATGGCAAGAGGAGAAAATCCTTCTAAAAGGGTGACATTTAAGCTGAAACTTGAAGAGGAGCGGGAGCTTGGCAAGCAGAGAGTGAAAAATAAGATGCTGTTGAACTGATTCCAACTCATGGCGACCCCGTGTGTTTCAGAGTAGAACTGTGCTCCTTCAGAAGTAGATCACCAGGGCTTTCTTTCAAGAAGTCTCTGGGTGGACTTGAACCACCAACCTTTTGTTTAGTAGCCAAGCGTTTAACTATTTGTGCAACCCAGGGCATAGTGCCTAAAGCATTTCACTGCTAACCATTAGGCTGGTGGTTCAAACCCACCAGCCACTTCTTGGAAGGAAGATTGGGCAGCCTACTTCTTAAAGATACAACCTCGGAAACCTAAGGAGGGATCGCTATGAGTCAAATTGACTTCATAGCAGTGAGAGTAAAGGAGGTACTCCAAGCAGAGATTAGGGAACAATGTTTTATGCAGAGGAAACAGCATATGAGGTTTGGTTAAAAGGAAGACAGACTGGAGAAGTCCACAGTAGAAACAAGGGGCCAGTTAGGAACAAAGATTCCACAAATGTATACAGAGCCCAACAAAATGCCAGGTGCTGTTCTGAGCACCAGGAACACAACAGTGAACACGATTCACCAAGTCCCTGTCCTCTTGGAGTTTACATTCCAGATGCTACTTAGTTGGAAACCAGACTCCAGCAGAGCTGCCAATAATTCAAAAGTCTTATCTGGAGTGAAGAAAAAACCCTGCTACCCTATATACTCAAGATTTTTCCTGCCTGTGGTGCCTGGCTACCAATGCCAACCACTTGGAAAGGGATCAAAACTGGAGATCCTGGATAGAGTGGGAGGAAAGCACAATTCAAAAACACAAAAGTGACCAGAATCACTGGTTGGATACAGTCTAGTGGAATCCTCAAGACTATGGCGCTGGGTTACCCTTTGGGCCTAGAAGTGGAATAACTCCCACCAACTGGCTCTCAGCCCAACAGTAGAAAGACCTACATGCAGAACACCTACCCTAGGGAGATGTACCCCTTAGAGTAATCAGCCAAGGGACATCAGAGGGGCAGCATTCACACAGAGGAAAAGTTGGGCAGACAGGAGTACATAGTTAAGAAGGGCACAGGGAAGGGGTAGTCACAGGGACGAGAAGGGAGAAGAGTTTGTTTTAGTCGGGGATGGTAATCAGGGCATGAAATCAGATGGACACGAACTGTTGAATGTAAAACAAATTTCCTCTGTAAATTTGCATCCAAAGCACAATAAAATGTAAAAAAGAAAAAAAAAAAAAAGATTTTTCCTGCCTGAAGGACTCACAGCACATGCCTCCAAACTTTAAGTAAGGAGCTTCTCTGATTCCTTACCTGACTTGGCTGCCTGCCAGATCCAGGTCACCTGTGGGAACACAACAGGCATGGGACAACTGAGTCAAATAAGGAGGGAACCCACCCTCCATGCTGGGGATTGTGACCCATCATGGCAAGGGGCCTGGGAGGGACTGCCAGCCCCTCTATTAACTGGCTAAGCTCTGAAGATCATTCCAGCTCACAGCATAGTGGCTCAACTGTTGCCACTGAGTCAATTCTTACTCATAGCAACCCTATAGGATGGAGTTCAACTGCCTCATAGGGTTTCCAAGGCTGTAACCTTTACGGGAACAGACTACCACATCCTTCTCCTGCCAAGCAGCTAGGGAGTTCAAATGCCAACCTTCTGGTTAGCAGTCAGGCATTAAACTGCTATGCCACCAGGGCTCCTTATAGTGACTTAGGGTATGAGATTTTTGAGTCAAATAGCCCTGGCTTCTTATCTTAGCTCTGCCACTTGCCAACCAGACTCATAAGTTAACCTCTGTGATCCCCAGTTTCATAGTCTATAAAGTAGGGTTAACTAACTTTCACTAAAAGGTAGTTGTTAGGATTAAAAGAGTTGGGGCATATAAAGCATGTAACGCCCTGCGTGACACACAGCAAACGCTCACTCAGCATCAGCTATGACGACTTTTACGACTGCAATAGATCCCACTCCCCTGACAGGAGGCGCCTGGCTTGATGAAATTTTCATTAACCACAGAATTATAACTGGAGCAATTAAGTGCAATTCACAACCCTCACCCTTTATTCATATATTGCCAGGGAAACCAAGGCACAGTTGAGCATCTAGCCCAGCATAACCCCAGGACTTCAAAGTCAGGAATGTTCATTTCTGAGAACAGTGAAGCAACCACAGGAAATATGCTGCAGAAGGGAACAACTGGCTGAATTGGTCCCACGGGAATTACTCGGAAATATCTTCCATTCAAAAAGACTTTGTGAATTTTCCACTGCAAATATTTAATATCAAATTGGGTTCTGCCTCTGTCAGTGGAGTGCTCAAAATAATTTTAATATTAGCCTAAGCCAAGTAAAATTAGGAAGATAAATCTGCAACATTTCCTTCCCCTTCTTCTCTCTCCCTGCCCACAACGTAGCCCAAAGCCAAAACTCCATGATTTGGAGTACTCAGCAGCTCAGAAGCACAACAGTTAAGCAACAGCTTTTAAAAGAGATGGCAATGGCTCAAATCTTGGTCCTGGTACTTGTATGTCTTATGATTTTAGGCTACTAACTTACAATCTTTAAGGCTCAGTTTCTTTCCACATAAAATGAGGGCTGTTATGGACTAAAAGCCAGGAACCCGGACAGAAGAGCAGTCAGCCCCAGGGCTATAGGTGAGGAGAGACAACTCACGGACGCCCAAAGTAGCAGGCAGGAAGAGCAGGAGAAAGGGGATTAAAAGCCAGGAAGCCAGAAATAAGAGCAATCAGCTGAAGGGATTAGGTGAGGAGAGGAAACTCAGGCCCACCTGGAGTAGCAGGCCGGAAGAGCAGGAGAAGGGATAAAAGCCAGGAACCTGGACAGAGGAGCAGTCAGCCCCAGGGACAACTCAGGGACGCCCAAAGCAGCAGGCCAGAAGAGCAGGAGAAAGGGGATTAAAAGCCAGGAAGCCAGACAGAGGTAGAGTCAGCC
>NW_006921643.1:9194821-9208978 GCF_000298275.1 Orycteropus afer afer | reverse complement strand
GAGGGTCGACGAAAGAGGGGGAGGCCTTCAATGAGATGGATTGACACGGTGGCTGCAATGATGGGCTCAAGTATAGCAGGGATTGTGGGGCTGGTGCGGAATCGGGCAGTGTTTTGTTCTGCTGTGCATGGGTTTGCTATGGGTCAGAAACGACTCAACGACACTTAAGATATGTGTTTTAAATCCTAACCTCTACGCTTGTGGTTATAATCCCATTTGAGAATGGGTTGTCTTTCTTATGCACATGAAGGAAGATTAGTGTAAGACAGTGTATCTTGAATCAATCTTTTTTGAGATATAAAAGAGATTAAACACAAACTAGAACGAGAGATGAGGTAAGATAGATGCCAAGACACCTGGAGATCTCCAGGAAGAGAAGCAGAAGAGACAGGGACCTCTTTCCAGAGTTGACAGAGAAGGGCCTCCTCTAGAACCGGCACTCCAAATTCAGACTTCTAACCTCCTAAACTATGAGAAAATAAATTTCTGTTGGTTAAAGCCATCCATTTGTGGTATTTCTGTCTTAGTAGCACTAGAGAACTGAGATTGGGGTAATAATAGTACTTACCTCATGGAACTATTGTGAGAAAGCAATGAGGTAACATATATAAACAGAGTCCTTGGGTGGTGCTTGAGTACATCCAAAGTGCCTCAGAAGAAAGGCCTGGCAATCTACTTCCAAAAGATCACAAAAGCAAACAAACAAACTCACTGCCATCAAGTGGATTCTGACTCAAAGTGACCCCCACTGGGTTTCCATGGCTGTAAATCTTTACGGAAGCAAACTGCCTCATCTTTGTTCTATGGAGCAGCTGGTGGATTCAAACCACTGATCTTTCAGTTGTGAGAGTATGAGATTATGTTTCTATGTAACCACCACCCTGTATGTAACCATTTTGAGTAGGTAGCCATTTGTGCAAAAGGCCTTAGCACATACTTCATGCTTTAGTGCTCTAGTTACTGGAAAAACCACAAAGAGTCCTAACTACCTCATCGATACTCTCAAACACACTCCTTAGCAACAACCAATCAGGAGATGGCACAGAAATACCTTACCTAAAATAGTTAGAAACCACAGTTTGTGGCTTCGGCCCACCAGACAGAGCCAATCAAGTAGAAACAACTAGCAACTTGGAAAACGTCAACCAATCCTGTAATTTTCTGATTGAAACTTCCTTGTTCCTATTGAGACCCCTATAAAGACCCCATTACCCCTGAGTTTGGGGCTCTCAATCCTGAACCGCTGCGTCGGTGACGGATGAGGGTCCGAGTTCGAGCTTGAATAAACCACCCCTATGCTTTTGCAGTGGAATCGGCTCCTTGGTGGTCTTTGGGGATTCAAGATCTGGGCACAACACAGTTAGTAGCCAAATGTCTTAACAAGCCCATGACCAGAGCTCCTTCCAAAAGATCATAACCATTGTAAATCCTACAGAGCATAGGTCTACTCTGACATACATGTGGTCACTATGGATCAGAATCAATTCCACAGTAACTGGTTTGCTTTTAATATACATAAAGCACTCAGCACATAGGAAAATTCCACAGATGAATGTTACTACTATTTTAATACCTGTTCTTTCCCACCTTGTGATATAGGTCAGCCAGAGATGGCCTGGATACAATAGGCCAACAGGCTCTGAGAGGCACCAGCTGACCAAGGAGAAAAACATCCCCAGCTAGAATGGGGTGAGAAGGCTTGGCATCCTCCTGGGAGGTCCACAGGCTGCATTCAGAAGGAATGATCTGTGTGAAATTAACCACAAAAAGAATTCACCAGCAATGTTGTCAAACTACACTGGAAACAGAGAGAGCCTCCCTCCCCTGTTTTTTAGAGTTTCCAATCTTCCATACCAGAGTTGACACTGGATTAAAATTTTAGACTTTTAAAGTCTATTCAAGGATATTCAGAGCATTTTCTTTCCTCCTTTCCTTTCTATCATCCATCCTTCTCCCCTCTCTACCAGGCATGAATAATTCCAAAGTCTTTAAACTGATAGAAAGGAGCCCTTGTGATGCAAACACTTAGGCATTCAACTGCTAACCAAAATGTTGGTGGTTCAAACCCACCCAATGGCTCCACAGGAGAAAGAACTGATCTGCTCCCATAGAGATTACAGGCTAGAAATGGAGCAGTTCTACTCTATCACACTGGGTCTTGCAAAAAGGGTGCAGGGGAGGCATCATCTGACCTCCTCCAACTTCAAGAGGGGAGACAGAATCACCAGCAGCAGCAGCAGCCCAAGGTTGATTTCTATGAGGTACAGGTCAAACATGCCACTGCTCTCCAAACTTTTCACCAATTATGACATCAACCATCCCTCCCACAGTACTCCCTACTTCTCTTCTGGGCTCGACAATTCGTTGCAACATCTACACAGCACACTCACAATTACGGGGTTTATAAGAGCAGTAACAGGTTACAATTCAGGTTGAGGAATGCTCAGGATACAATTCTTCAATCAGGATAGCCTTCCTACTACCATGCCTGCAGACATGCCTCTCTCCTTGGCCCTTGGCCTCTTGGCCTGGCTTGTGCCCTACTGGGGCAAGTGTTACAAAGCTCTTTCAGCTCTGCTGACAGGCACAACCACCCTCTGCCAGCAAGCCTCCTGCTTAAAGGCACTCAGCTTTCTCACTATGGGCTGGCAAGCCTGACACGATATCTCGTGTAGTCCTCTTGGTTCTGCTGCTGCCATCTCTCTGCTGTCTCTCTGCCATGGAGATCCAGTGCAGGGATCTCAGGTCTAGGGACATGTTCCATGTCTGGTTCTTTCTTGATGGTAGTGATTGTAAGCCTAGCAAGATGGTAAAACTGATGAATCCTCAGGTTAGGATTCCATATACCTTATTTGTACTGTCCCACCCCCACAAGGGTGCCATGTACCTCATTCACACTACTAACAAGCTAGTCAATCCCCTGAATGTGCCACAAGCACCCTACATTTGCATAGTCCTACCCAGTCACCTGGTAGGAGTCACAAAGACTATAGCCAGAAGAGCAATATTGAGTAATTCACACAGCTCTCCCTGAGTTGAAAACTGATTTGACAGCACTTAACAACAGCCTCATGGAACTTTCAGTCTGGGAGAAAAGACAGACTATAATGTCAAAAATTAGGAAAAATCTATGAAAGAAACAAAACAAGTGATGAGCTGGAGGGTGACTGGGGGAGGTAACCCCAAGTTGGAAAGTCAGGGGTTTGACTCACAGGGGTAAATATACTGAGGTTACACATCATGCCAAACAGGTTATCTTGCTAACTCTTTAAATTTCATGGCAGCAAACAGATGCAAAGAGAAGTACTAGACTGGGGGCGGGGGTTTGCATTATTAATCTGTCATTCCTCTTCCCCCATCATTAAACCATGTATAGGTTAGCACAGGATGGGTCATAGGAAGACCTAATTCACAGTCTAGAGATGACCCTGAATTACTATCAGAACAACCACTAAACTACTATCATGACAGCTATGATTATATAACATGCACAATCCATGCCAGGCATCTGCTGTGTACTTCCTATGCATTACATCACAGTAATGCAAACAATATTATCATCACCATCTGCACTTCAGTGATGGGGAAATCCAGACTCAGGGTGGTCACGTTGCCCAAGGTTACACAGTAGATGTGGTGGGACAGGGAGTCTATTAAGTACATACTGTTATCAGTCCCATTTCACAGCTGAAGAAACAAAGACACAGAGAGGCAAAGTGACCTGCCCAATGTGGCACAGCTAGGAATAGGTAAAACCAAAAAAGACAAACTCACTGCCATCAAGTCTGCCATCAAGTTGATTCCGACTCACAGCAACCCCCTTTGGGTTTCCAAGGCAGTAAATCTTTAGGAAGTAGACTGTCTAGTCTTCCTTCTATGGAGTAGCTGTTGGGTTTAAACCACCAACCTTCTGGTTAAGCAGTCAGATGCCTTAAGGCACTATGCCACCAGAGCTCTGTAATAGGAGGAAGGGTAAAGGAAGGATTTAAACCTAGGCAGGTAACGCAAGAGTTCAAGCATTTAAAGACTTTGAAGTGTGTGTAGGGAAGAGTGAATGATTTAATTTCTCTGTAGCAGTAGGTGTATAAAGAGGAGTTGCATGAAAAAGAGTCTTTGTTCATTCAATAAATACATGAGATACATAGCAGAACAAGCCAGAAATGGTACTACCTTCCCAGAGCTGCATTTGGACAGAAAAGGCAGACTGGACATATTATGCACAAGCCCCTCAGGACTACTGGGATAAGAGCTGAGGGGGTAGTTAGAATGTGATGGGAATAGGTAAGAGACTATATATAGGAAGCTTTTCTGAAACAGGAACAGATAAGGCAATACCCAATGGATAAATGGGAGCTGGCTGGGTAAAGAGCAGGGGACCAACATGATAAATCTTAGGAGCAACAGTTGCAAATACCTTGGAAGGAATATGACAAATTTGGGGAACTGAGGTGCACTGGGTGAGGCAAGATAGATAGGGGGTGAAAGGGGATGAGTCTGGGAAGACTGGCAAAGGAGAACAAGGAAAAGGTAGTGAGAGGACAGATTGAGGGAGCTCAGGAGCTCAGGAAGGGAACGTTAACCACCAGATTTGGTGGGTCAACATTACCACAAGCAGAGCTGCATCTCAGGAAGGTGGCTCTGGAGACATGCTGTTAATGTGGTTTGGGAGGAAGCAGAGTCGTCAATGCATGTCATGTGAAGCCACCACTCATCTGTCTGTGGACGACTGTATGTTGCTGTGACACTGAACTGGTTTCAGTAGAGCTTCTAGACAAACATGGACTACAAAGAAAGGCAACTTACTTCAGAAAACCAGCCAGTGAAAACCCTATGGGTCACAACAGCCAAATCTATAATTGATCATAGAGATGGTGTTTTGGTTACTTAGTGCAGCTCTGACAGGACATATACCACAAATGGAATGGCCTTAACAAACAGGAGTTTATTCTTACAATGTGGAGGCTTTAAATCCAAATTCAAAGTGCCACGCTCTAGGGGCTGGGTGAAACCCCTCAACCTTGGGGTCCAGCTCTGCCTCCTGCTCCCGACCCACTGGAGCTAGAGGCATTTCTTCACTCAGCTGCTGGCTGCTGAGGCTGAGAAGCCCCAAGGTTGACAAGTAAAAGGGCACAGTCCTGATGTTACCAAACCACACGGCAGGCCATTAACTTAAGTCCATTGTAAGTCCCAAGGTCGGCAGAGCATAGCAGGCTGCTGAGCAATGACACAGCTACATGCAGGGTCCAAGCGTGCCATAGGCTACAGACCATTCTCAAGGCTTCTCCTTATATACAGGAAGCAGACCACATCCCAAAGGCAGCTACTCAGCTGCTTGTGGTAGATCCCACCACGGAGCTGACTGCCAGTCTCATCATGGGAAATAACTACCACCAGCTGCCCAGCCACTCAACCAGGCCCAGCCAAGTTGACACACAAACATAACTACCACAGATGGCTTTTCATTCTGGTCTATGGTATTGCCATGAATCCAGACAACTCAAGAGCAGTAATAGCAGCAACAAGGATAGCTGATAATACCACCAAGGGCTGAAGGTATAGAAAGAATTAACATAACTGGGTTAAAGGTAATGAGTATATTGAGGTGGGGGTGTGATGGCAGGGGAAATAAAGAAGAGAGAAGGAATTCAGGAAAGATAGCAGGGAGAGAAAGAGACAGGCACAGGACTTCAACAATACCCAGGAACAAAGGAGAAAGCTGAGTCATCGCACCTTGGCGAGGAGGCTACTTAACAAATAGGAGGAAGGCCTTTGGGGATGCTGTTCATGTTAAGTTTGGTTTGAGCATGTTGAAGTTGAGGCCTGCTTGAGAGATAGTTACTGAGCACTGTATAAAGCAAGGTGTATTTTTGTTGCTATGTGCCGTGGAGTTGGACCCGACTCATAGCGGCCCCTCCTTGGGTTTCCAAGGCCGTATCACTACAGAAGTAGATTGCGCAACCTTCCTTCCAAGGAATGGCTGGTGGGTTTGAACCGCCAGCCTTCTGGCTAGCAGTCAAATGCCTTAGGCGCTACGCCACCAGAGCTCCTAAATCAAGGAGTATGTTGTTGTTGTTGTTATGTGCTTTTGAGTCTGACCTGACTCATAGCAACCCCTCCTTGGGTTTCTGAGGCAGTATCACTACGAAAGTAGATTGTCCCATCTTCCTTCCGAGGAGTGGCTGATGGGTTTGAACCGCCAACCTTCTGGTTAGCAGTCAAGTGCCTTAGGCACTACACTACCAGAGCTCCTAAAGCAAGGTGTATAGACCAAACCAAAACCAAACTCAACTGCTGTCGCATCAGATCCGACTCATAGCTACCCCTCCTTGGGTTTCCAAGGTGGTATCGCTACAGAAGTAGATTGCCCAATCTTCCTTCTGAGGAGCAGCTGGTGGGTTTGAACTACCAGCCTTCTGGTTAGCAGTCAAATGCCTTAGGCACCAGGCCACCAAAGCTCCTAAAGTGTATAGAGTACTTTGATATGCTTGATGAAACAAATACCATTCTTCCCATTTTATGAAGTGGAAAACTGAGACTCTGTTAGGTGGAATCATCTGGCCATTCACACTGGTGCAAAGGAAAGGTGGGATCAAAACCCAGGCCTATGAGCCAAAGTCCATCTCCTATCATCCATGCTGCTTCAATCATGCAGACAGCTCTTTGGGTTTAAACACTTTCTCTCATTTACTCCCATTCTCTTGTGTTCTGCCATCTGGAGAAATGGAGTTTTCCAGATGACCCACCCTGTACCCCCAGGGACTGCTAACAGAAAATTCTGGCGAAATATAACCCACAGACAAGTTTTATCTAACTCACTTGAAATTTTTTTAAAACACAAATTTGTTGTCAATATTTAAAAATTAGATTTTACATGCAAATCCAGTTATCTGGCTTCCCTTGAAAAAACAGATTATACGGTGACATTGGGCCTCACATTCACATGTAGCAATAACTTTCTTGAGAAGCAGATATTTTCTTAGGTGTAGCACAGCTTTCCAGTTCACCATAGTCCCTACTCCCAAATATCTAACAACTGAGACAGAACCTAAGATGTGTGACCACCTAGGAAGTCTGTTGCTTTAAATCTAGTGGTCATTTCTTGTTGGGGATAATAGAGAGTGGTGGGACTAACTAGAGAGCACTGTCCTCTACTAAAGTGAAGCTTCAGCTCTATCTTCCTATTCTTTGTAGCCATTTGAGCAGGACTTCAAACCAGTTCTTCGTGATTCAGTCATGGTTAAGGAAGTGAAACAGGAATAAAGGCAAATTTTAAAATTTGGGTGAACTGAACGATAACAGCAAAGGGAAAAATTATGGGTTGAAGCTCTGCTAGAAACATAATCTCCCCCTTAGAAAACAAGGGCAGTGTATGTGTTGCGTAGCAACCACATCTCTTGCCCATTGGATTTTGAGAAGAGTTAGAGAGAGCAATGCTGTGCTCAAAGATGGCAGCCAACTGTACCACTTTGAATGTGTGTCAATCTCCACAATCCTGCCAATAATCTAAGCTCACACATCAGGCTGCTGACAGGGCTCACTATGCCTCTTCCTTGTCTCCCATTCCAGGGCTTAGGCCTATAATTTTTCCTATTCCAATTATTGCTCTGGATTGCCCAGACTTTAAAAATTCTTGTCTGGTGGATGAACCTTCAGGACATTATGCTGAGTGAAATAAGTCAATCACAGAAGGACAAATATTGTATTAGTCCACTATTATAAAAGTCAAGGTAAGGTTTACACATGAAAGGAAACTTTCTTTGTTGGTTACCAAGGACGGGAGGGGAAGGGAAAGAAAATTGCTAGATAGGTAAGAGACACATACTGATTTGGGTGAAAGGAAAGGCAACATACCAAAAGTGAATGACCAACAAAATAACTCCAAGAAAAAGGAAGACATGAGGATAGGGCCTGCAGGCTTGGACCAGGGTCTCAAGGGACATCATACTCAAGTGTCACAACATAGTACATAAAAATCTTGTTCTACATCATATTTTGATGAATAGCGACTGGGGTCTTAAAAGCTTTCAAATGGCCATCGAAGACTCAACTATTGGTCTCCTCTCATCTAGAGCAAAGAAGCATGAAGAAAATCAGATCCATTTGGAAACAATTAATCAAAAGATATGATGGACCACAAGGACCTCAGCCTTCATGACTCTGAGACCAGAAGAACTAGATGGTGCCCAGATACCAATGCCAACCACTTGGAAAGGGATCAAAATTGGAAATACTGGATAGAGTGGGAGGAAAAATGTGGAACAAAACTTAAAAACATAAAAATGACCAGAATTACTGGTTGGATAGAGACAGGTAGAATTCTCAAGAATGTAGGCCCAGGTCATCCTTTGGGCCTGGAAATAGACTCACTTCCATGGATTGGCTCTCAGCCCAATGGTAGAAATGCTTACAAACAGAACACCTACCCTGGGGAGATATACGCACCTTACCCTAGAGAGATGCACCCTTTAGATCAATCAGCCATGAGACATCAGAGGGGCAGCATTCACATAGAGGGAAACCTGGACAGACAGGTTTCTTGACAGAAAGACAGAGGGAAGAGGTAGTTGAAGACAGAGGGAAGGGGTAGTTGAAGACAGAGGGAAGGGGTAATTGAGGGGAGGAGAGTTTTTTATGGTTGGAGATTGTAATTGGGGGCATGAAATCAAATGTGCCTGAACTATTGAGAGTAAAACGAATCTGCTTTGTAAATTTGCACCCAAATCACAATATAAATAAATAAATAAAAGGAAGACATGGAAAGGTGCACAAGAGGTACAGACAACAAAGGTAAATACTTTCACATACACAATACTTCATTATCAGCAATAGCAAACATTAATCTATGGATGGATACATAGGTAGACAGTAAAATAACCAAGTATGGATAGGCAAACATGACGATATCCATGACCATATACATGTTTAAAAGGAGCTCTGGTGGTGCAGTGGATAAGGCATTTGGCTGCTAACCAGAAGGTCAGTGATTTAAATCCACCAGCCACTCGGAGGAAGGAAGATGGGACAATCTATTTCTGTAAAGATTTTCAGCCTCAAAAACCCAATGGAGGTTGCTGTAAGTCAGAATCAACTCAATGGCAGTGAGTTTGGTTTGGTTTTTTACATATAGGTTTGGCAGATGATATGTCTACATATGTATTTGTATGTGCTATAAGAATGGTGGGCAGCTTTCAGTGGAGCTTCCAGACTAAGACAGACTCAGAAGAAGAGGCCATCCACATCTCAAAGAATTGGCCAATAAAAACCTTATGAATAGCAGTGAAACACTGATATTACTGGAAAACGCTATGAATAGCCCTGCAACACTGTCCAATATAGTGACAGAAGATAAGCCTCTCTGGTCGGAAAGCACTCAAAACATAACTGAGGAAGAGCTGCCTTCTCAGAATAGAATGGAGCTTAATGATGTGGATGGAGTAAAGCTTTCGGGACCTCCATTTGCTAATGTGGCATAAGTCAAAATGGGAAAAATAAAACAGCTGCAAACATCCATCAATAATCAGAAAATGCAAAGTACAAAGTATGATTCTAGGAAAATTAGAAGTTGTCCAAAATGAAATGGAATGCATAAAGATCAATATCCTAGGCATTAGTGAGCTGAAGTGGACCAGTTTTGTCCATTTTGAATCAGACAACCATATGATCTACTATGCTGGGAATGACAAATTGAAGAGGAATGGAGTGGGATTCATCATCACAAAAAACGTTTCAAGATTTGTCCCGAAGTACAATGCTGTCAGGAATAGGATAATATCTATATGCTTACAAGAGAGACCAGTTAACACTACTACTATTCAAATTTATGCACCAGCCATGAAAGCTAAAGATGAGGAAATTAATTATTTTTACCAACTTCTGCAGTCTGAAATTAACCGAACATGTAATCAAGATGTGTTGATTATCACTGGTGACTCGAATGTAAAAGTTGGAAGCAAAGAAGAGTTACTGGTAGTTGGAAAATATGGCCTTGGAGGTAGAAATAATGCTGGAGAACACATGATAGAATTTTGCAAGAACAATGACTTATTTATTGCAAATACCTTTTCTCAACAACACAAATGGGAGCTATACATGTGGACTTCACCAACTGGAGTATGCAGAAATCAGCTTGACTACAACTATGAAAAGAGGCAATGGAGAGGCTCAATATTTTCAGCCAAAACAAGGCTAGCAGCTGACTGTGGAACAGACTATCAACTGCTCATATCCAAGTTCAAGTTGATGCTGAAGACAATTAAAAGGAGTCCATGAGAGCCAAAATATGACCTTGATTATATCCCTTCTGAATTTAGAGACCTTCTAAAGAATAGATTTGATGCATTGAAAACCAATGACCTAAAACCAGAAGAATTGTGGGGTGACAGCAAGAATATCATCCATGAAGAAAGCAAAAGGTCATTAAAAAGACAGGAAAGGAAGAAAAGACCAAAACGGATGTCAGAAGGGACTCTGAAACATGCCCTTGAGTGCACAGTTGCTAAAGAAAATGGAAGACATGACAAGATAAAGGAGCTGAACAGAAAATTTCAAAGAGCAGTTCGAGAAGATAAAGCCAATTATTATAATGATATGTGCAAAGACCTGGAACTGGAAAACCAAAAGGGAAGAATGCACTCAGAATTTCTCAAGCTGAAAGAACTGAGAAAAAATTTAAGCCTCACGTTGCAATATTGAAACATTATATGCACAAACTATTGAATGATCCAGGAAACATCAAAAGGATATGGAAGGAATATACAGAGTCACTGTTCCGAAAAGAATTGGTTGATGTTCATCCATTTCAGGAGGTGGTATTATGATCAAGAACCAATGGTACTGAAGGAAGAAGTCAAGGCTGCACTGAAGGAATTGACAAAAAAAAAAAAAAACAAGGCTCCAGGAATTAACAGAATATCCAATGAGATGTTTCAACAAATGGATGCTGCATTGGAGGCACTCACTCAGCTCTGTCAAGAGATTTGGATGACAACTATATAGCCAACTGACTGGGAGAGATCCTATTTGTACCCATTCCAAAGAAAAGAGATCCCACAGAATGTGGAAATTATCAAACAATATCATTAATATCAAATGCAAGTAAAATCTTACTGAAGACAACTCAAAAATGGTTGCAGCAGTATATTGACAGAGAACATCCAGATATGTAAGCTGGATTCAGAAGAGCACATGGAACTGCTGATGTCAGATGGATCGTGGCTAAAAGCAAAGAATACCAAAAAGAGGTTTATTTGTGTCTTATTGACTATGCAAAAGCATCTGATTGTGTGGATCATAACAAATTATGGATAACATTGAGAAGAATAGGAATTCCAGAACACTTCATTGCACTCATAAGGAACCTGTACATAGACCAGGAGGCTGTTGTTTGAACAGAACAAGGGGATACTGCATGGTTTAAAATTGAGAAGAAAGTGCATCAGGGTTATATCCTTTCTCCATACTTATTCAATTTGTATGCTGAGCAAATAATCTGAGAAGCTGGATTATATGAAGAAGAATGTGGCATCAGGATGAGAGGAAGACTCATTAACAACCTGCAATATTCACACAACACAACTTTGCTTGATGAAAGTTAGGATAACTTGAAGCACTTACTGATGAAGATTGAAGACTATATGGTCTTCAGTATGGATTTAAAAAATAAAAAACCAAACCCACTGCCATCGAGTCATTTCTGACTCATTGCGACCCCCACTGGGTTTCCAAGTCTGTAAATCTTTATGGAAGTAGATCGCCCCATCTTCCTTCCATGGAACAGCTGATGGGTTTAAACCACTGACATTCTGATTAGCAGTCAAGTGCCTTATCCACTATGCCACCAGAGTTCACTCAGTACGGATTACACATCAATATAAAGAAAACAAAAATCCTCACAACTGGACCAATAAGCAGCCTCACAATAAATGGAGAAAAGACTGAAGTTGTCAAAGACTTCATATTACTTGTTTCTACAATCAACACCAATGGAAGCAGCACTCAAGACATCAGACGACATATTGCATTGGGCAAATCTGCTGCAAAAGTGATGAAGATCAAAGATATCTCCTTGAAGGCTAAGGTGCACCTAATTCAAGCCATGGCATTTTCATTCGCCTCTTATGTACGTGAGAGCTGGACAATGAATAAGGAAGACTAAAGGAAAGTTGATGTTTTTGAGTTGTGGTACTGGCGAAGAGTACCACGGACTGCTAAAAGAACTAACAAATCTGTCCTGGAAGAAGTGCAGCCGAAATGCTCCCTGGAAGCGAGAATGACCATACTTCATCTTACCTACTTTGGTTGTGTTGTCAGAAGAGCCCATTCCCTGAAGAAGGATATCATGCTTGGTAAAGTGGAGGGTCAACAAAAAAGGTGAAGGCCCTCAATGAGATGGATTTACACAGTGGCTGCAAGGACACGCTCAGGTATAGCAGGGATTATGAGGCTGGCACAGGATCAGTCAGTGTCATTCTTTTTGTACATAAGGTCATTATGAGTCAGAGATGACTAGAAGGCACCTAACTACAACATGAAAATGCCCATATATTAATAGAGCTAAAACCAAACCAAACCAAACTCACTGTCATCGAGTCAGATCCAACTCATAGCAACCCCTCCTTGGGTTTCTGAGGTGGCATCACTACAGAAGTAGATTGTCCAACGTTCCTTCCGAGGAGTGGCTGGTGGGTATAACAGAGCTAACAGGGGGCAAAATTATGATAACTTCTTAGCCACAACCAAACAGCTTGATAGAATGAGTCACTGGGCCCACGGGCTTGGGACCATGGTTTCAAGGGACATTAATCTCAACTGGCATAACATACTACACAAAAACATTGTTCTACATCCTACTTTGGTGAGCAGAAACTGGGATCTTAAAAGCTCGTGAGCAGATATCTAAGATGCAATAATTGGTCTCTTCTCATCCAGAGCAAAGAAGAATAAAGAAAATCAAAGATGCATGGAAACAATTAGTCCAAGGGACTAGTGCACCATGGGAACCTCAGCCTACATGACCCTGAGACCAGAAGAATTATATGGTACCTGGCTACCACTGCCAATCACTCAGAAAGGGATCAAAATTGGAGATACTGGATAGAGTGGGAGAAAAATGTGGAACGAAACTCAAAATCCTAAAATAGACCAGGCTTACTAGTCTGACAGAGACTGGTGAAAACCCCAAGCCTATGGCCCCTAGTCACCCTTCAGGCCTGGAATTGAACTCACTCCCTTGGCTTAACTTACAGCCAAACAACAAGCCTAGGAGGTGAACAATTATACCAGGTAGGTACATTCCTTTGAACCGTGGAAGATCAGAAGGGCAGCATTTGAGCAAGGAGATAGCTCAGAGGGCAGGAAAAGATAGGAAAGAAAGGCAAAGGGAAAAGGGAACCACAGGGAGGAAGTGGGAAGAAAGCTGTCACACTGGGATTGTGTAATCAATGTCATGAATGTGCATGAACTATTAAATGGAAAAGAATTTCCTCTGTAAATATCCCCCCAAACAACAACAAAACAAAACAAAAAAATCCCAGTGCTTAGATGGAATAAATGTTACATACACACAGATGGATTGTAAGTTCTCTGGGAACATTAAAAGTATATTATTTTCTTGGTGTTCAACAAATAAAATTCAAGTCTATTTTGGTTTTGCTTCAAAAGCTGTGACTGAAACTGTTCAAAGCCCTCCATTTGAGTCTCTGATCTCTGACTGGGCACTGTTGATATTTTATTCTTACCTTATATTGAGGTAAAGGAGAAAAGCTGTTGTTATTGTTAGTTGTAATGGAGTCAGCTCAGACTGCTAGCAGTCCCATGTACAGTGGAACAAAACACTGCCTGGTCCTGCGCCATCCTCACAATCATTGGAATGTTTGACCCATTGCTGCAGCCACTGTGTCAGTCCAGTTGAGGGTCTTCTTCTTTTCCCTGACCCTCTACTTTACCAAGCATGATGTCCTTCTCCAGGGACGACTCTCTCCTGATAACATATCCAAAGTACATGACATAAAGTCTCAACATTCTCACTTTCAAGGAATATTCAGGCTGTACTGTCAAGACTAAAAGAACTAACAGATCTGTCCTGGAGGAAGTACAGCCAGAATGCTCCTTGGAAGCAAGAATGGCCAGACTTCGTCTCACCTATTTTGGTCATGTTGT
>NW_006921643.1:9193131-9194646 GCF_000298275.1 Orycteropus afer afer | reverse complement strand
AGGGATTGTGGGGCTGGCGCGGAATCAGGCAGTGTTTCGTTCTGCTGTGCATGGGGTCGCTATGAGTCGGAAACGACTCGACGGCACTTAACAGTAACAACGACAACTGTCAAGACAGATTTGTTTTTTCTTCTGGCAGCCCACACTACATTCAATCATCTTCACCAACACCATAATTCAAATGCATCAATTTCTCTAAGGTATTCCTAATTCACTGACAAACTTTGCATGCATGTGAGATGATTAAAAATACCACAGCTTGGGTCAAGTACATCTTAGCCCTCAAAGTGACATCTCTGCTTTTGAATACTTTAAAGTGGTCTTTTGCAACAGATTTCCTCAAGAGCTAGTTGGATAATAATGCTTGGATTCCAGTTCCTCCTCCATCTTGCAATCCCCACACTCCCACTTACCTCCTGATTATTCACCTGCTGCTACACAGATTCTAAGTTTTAATTCAAAAGGCTGTTCAGCAGGACATCTCAGGAAAGTAGGGACACAGAGGTGTCTTTGCCCAGCACCATTTGGGAATAAACATGATCCAAATGAAATAAAGGCTCATGCCAAGGTTGGCTCAGGTCTTCAATGAAATGAGACATTCTTTCAGAGCAGTGTCCTCAGTGTCTCAGCAGGCAAAAGAGCTGAGAAGGAAAAAATCTTCTGATTACAGAGCTTCCTCTCCCTAGCTGACGTTTGGCATAGAAGAGAAAAATGAAAACACACCCATTGTTACGCTCCAGAAAATCCCAACATGGAGAATGGAAGCCAAGATGTAAAAGGGATAAAGAGAGAGTGAGCAGTGAAATTAAGAAGGTGATACCTTGTGACTTGGACTGACGATAAAGAGGTAGCTATTATTTCAGGTAACCTGTGTCCTGGCTACTCAGGAGGACAGGAAATGGCTGGTAATCTCAAACGCCGTAATGCTCAGTAGTTCCATCTCTTCTCATTTCTATCTTACTGGATTATCTTAAGTCTAGAGGCTATCTCAGTAGCAGACCAGCTCATGCCTATCATACACATGCTTCCTAAGCTTCCATGCAGAGCTAGCAGTTCTCTGGGGAACCCTACATTAAAGGGATAAGTGTGGGGTACATTCGGGTTACACAATAAGAAAACATAGTTATGTTCTAGAGGGACTTCCAGTAAGATGGAGGAATAGGCAGACAAGCGACAGACCCTCTTCAACAAATAAAAGAAAAACCAATTGACAGAGATACAGAAGATAATCCTGGAACCCTGTACTTTGAAAGGAACTATACAGAAGTGGATTAGGCACCAACTAGTGGAAAAACCTGAATGAAAACAGTGAGTACAGAGACAATCAAAGCTGTGGACTGTCAGCTACTCTGATGAGACCAACAGCCTGAATATTTCCAAGTGGTGTTGGGGCCTGAGAATTGACCTAAAGATCAGTCCCGGTCACCAAGGGCTGCAGGGACAACGGCTCTGGTGGCCTATGATTAGGAAGGGAAACAGCAAGGAGGGAGACAACCTGAGCTGTGGACTTTCTGT
>NW_006921643.1:9183584-9191466 GCF_000298275.1 Orycteropus afer afer | reverse complement strand
AAAAACCTGTGTCATTACAGAACCTCTAGATGGTAGGGAAGTCAAGACAGCTGCAAGATAGAATGGACTCTTCTACACTTGGGAAGAAAACTATAAATCACAGGGTAACTTCAAAGAAAAATGATAAACCTTCACATCAAAATAAAAAAGAAGATCAGCATAAATATTCAGCAAATACTAAAACAAAAGCAATAAAGGAAGTGATAACATGATTCATAAACAAAACGAGCTCGGCATAGAAAATTATATGGAACAAAGAAATCGACACAATGATAAAGCACATGACAAAAATGACAGCGACAAATTCACATTTGCTGACAATTACGTATCTGGCAAGGGACTTATCTCTAAGCCCGATGGAAAACTCCAACACCTCAGCACCAAAGGAATTAACAATCCAGTTGAAAATTGGGCAGAAGACATGAATAGACACTTCACCAAGGAAGATATTCAGGTGGTCAGCTAATACACGAAAAGATGCTCACAATCATTGGCCATCAGAGAGAAGTAAATCAAAACAACAATGAGATATACCGTCTCTGATAGCAAGGTTCAATGAGACAGAAAATAACAAATGCTGGTGGGGATGTGGAGAGATTGGAACTCTCGTACACTGCTTGTGTGACTGTGAAGTGACACAACCACTGAGGAAAGCAATATGGCGATTTCTTAGAAAGTTGGAACTGGAGGTACCATTTGACCTGGCAATCCCATTACTAGGTATATATCCTAGAGAGGTGAAAGCTAGGATAGGAACAGATACATACATGCTCATGTTCATCACAGCACTATTTACAATAGCAAAAAGATGGAAACAACCTACGTCTCCATCAGCAGAAGAGTGGATGACCAAACTATGGTATATATACATACTGGAATGCTATGCAGCACTAAAGAATAACGTAGAGTCTGCAATACACTGCATAATATGAATGAACTTGGAGGACATTATGCTGAGTGAAATAAGTCAATCACAGGATAAATATAGTATTAGTTCGTTGTTGTCGAGGGTCAGGGAAAGGTTTATATATGGAGGGAAAATTTCTTTGTTGGTTGCCAGGGGTGAGAGGGGAGGGGAGGGAACACTGCAAAAGAAAAAAAAAAAAAATGCATTGACCCATGTCACTTTAGTTTTGTGTATTTCATTGTACATAAATTATATTTCAATAAAATGCGTTAAAAAAAATAGGTATGTTCTAACTGCTTAGACTTAAAGACAAGTAGAGAGGACAAACAGTTACCGTGGTAGTTAAGGTTGTGTGTCAACTTGGCTGGTCCATGGTTTTAAGTGGCTGGGCAGATGGATATAGCTATTCCCCATGATGAGATAGATTATAATCACCTCCATGATGGAATCTACTGTGAACAGCTAAGTAGTTGCCTTCAGAGTGTGACCTTATTCCTGTATATAAGGAGAATCGATGAGAAAGGTCTCTAGCTTCTTGGAACATCTGGGTCTTATATTTAGTGGAGTCCTCATCTCCAGTTCCCAGACTTGAACCAGTGGCCTGCCATGTTGCCTGCCAATCTTAGAATTTTCTTGGACTTGAACCAGTGACCTGCCATGTTGCCTATTGATACTGGAATTGGTCCACTTTACCTGCCGACCTTAGGTTCATCAGTCTCAGCAGCCAGCAACTGCGTGAGCTAGGAGACACCTCCAGCTCCAGTAAGCCTAGAACAAAAGGCAGAATTGAAGGCCCCAAGGATTAGGGGCCTTCACCCAGCCCCTAGAGCCAGCACTCTGAATTTGGATTTCTAGCTTCCTAAACTGTAAGCTAAACTGTAAATGCTCCTTGAAGCAAGAATGGCCAGGCTTCATCTCCCCTACTTTGGTCATGTCAGAAAGGACCAATCCCTGGAGAAGGATAACATGCTTAGTAAAGTAGGGGGTCAATGAAAAAAGGGAAGGCCCTTGATAAGATGGATTGACACAATGGCTGCAACAATGGGCTCAGGTATAGTAAGGATTGTGAGGCTGGCACAGGACCAGGCATCTGTTGTACATAAGGTCACTATGAGTCCAAGCCAACTTGACAGCACCTAACAGCAACAACAAACTATAAGAAAATAAATTCCTGTTTGTTGATACCACTTGTGGTATTTCTGTTTTAGCAGCACTAGAGAACTAAGACAATTAGCAAATAATCACACACAAAGGTATTTATTCAAAACTGAACTACAGACTCTGAAGGAAAAAGAGATAGTCTTTTGCATGCATGTAACAAAATTGTCAGGCACAGCCAGAGTGATAGGGAAGGACTTGGCTAGTTGAAGACAGCAGAGCAGGAAAAGCATTCTAAGAGACCGAACAGCATGTTCAGAGGCCTGAAGAAGTAGGAAGCGTGGCATATTCAAGGACCTGGGAGAAGGTAAGGACTACAGGGTTGGGAACAGGGGAAGATGAGGAGGGAAGGCATCTGATAAGATCTGTCTGTCTCCAGTGCTACTTTAAAGTGATTCTAACAACCCCTCTCCACAGCTCTCTGCACAGTTCTCAGCATATAGGAAGTTTTCTCAGTAGTACTGACTGAATGAGTGTACGAGAAGAATCATGATGAAGACAGACCTCATGGAGGACACACCAATGAAGGAATTCACAAAGCTGGAGCAGACAGGAAAGGTCAATTTAATCTCCATGCTGTTAAATCCTGGGGACAATCTTCTGTGAACCTGGGCTCTTCCTCTCACCCCTAATTCTGAGACTTCCAGTTGGTTATCCCTACTGCTCCTGTACACATCTGGAGGTCACTCTGCTGAGCTCAAGCAGGAGGCCAAGGACAAGGCATCACTGACCATGTGGTCCAGTTGCACAAGGCCTGCCCAGGGATAGGTCAGTGCCTTCTGTTCTGTTTCCTTTCAGGATGGATGACTTGAGGACTTGAAACAGAAATGGTTGGGCTCTGCAGGAGGGACATTGAAGGAATGTAGGTGGAGGCAAGAGCTCCACAGCCAGGAGTGGCAAGACTCCCCAAAGACAGCCCACACTCAAGTTAGATGCTCCCTGGGAGGCAATTGGACCACTGTGTTGTTTTTGATGTGATGATATCAGCTGCAATCACTGACAAAGGGCACAAACCAACTTGAAGATGAGATGTAGAGAGAACAGCCTCTCTGGAAGTCTAAATCTATGCCTTACAAATACTTGTTTGTTACCATCAAGTTGGCTCCAACTCATGGTCACCTTTTGTGTAACAGAACAAAATGTTGCCCCGTACTGTTCCATCTTCATGATCATTGGCATGCCTGAGCCCACTGTTGTGGCTACTGTGTCAATTCACCTCATCGCAGGTTTTCCTCATTTTTGCTAACCTCTACTTAGCCAAACATGATGTCCTTTTCTAGTGATTGGTCTTTCCTGATGGATACATCCAAATTAACAAGCTGAAGTTTCGTCATGCTCACTTCCAAGGAACATGTTAGTTGTATCTCTAGAAGAAATACTTTAGTAGATTGATCTAAGACTATATTTCTTCTAAGACCATTCTTCTGGAAGTCCATGGTATATTCAATATTTTTTACCAATACCATAATTCAAATTGTATCAATTATCCTTCTGTCTTCCTTTTTTGTTGTCTAGTTTTCATATCCATATAGGACAAATGAAAAGACCATGGCTTAAGTCATACATATCTCATCATATGTCATCAAAGTGACATTTTGCTTTTTAAAACTTTTCAGAGGTCTTCTGCAGATTTTCTCAATGCATCACTTTTTTTCTTTCTTTTGTTTTTATCGCCCTTTGATTTCTTGACTTCTGCTTCCATAGACACTGACTATTGATTCAAGTAGCATGAAATCATTGACAGCTTCATTTTTTCCCTCTTTTTATCATATTGTTGTTTATTGGCCCAGGCTCAGAAATTAGTCAGGTATGGCAAACACAAAAATTTAAACTATCTTTTGTGATACTTCTAAGTTCTTACAAAAAACACCTTGAAAGCATAATATCCTCTTTAGAGATTGCATTCCAACTTGGCAACCACCCTCAAATGTGCTTCAAACAGCCACTGATCTTTTCTAAAGTATGCCTCAGATAATGAGGCTTCCCTATTATTAACTCTCTAGAGGCTTCCCAATGCATAAAAAATTAGATGTAAAAAGTCACATCATGATCTAGTCCCTACCCATGGTATCAGCCTTATCTCACATCTCCCTCTTCCTGCTCACCATTCTGCAGTTAAACTAGCCTTCTCTTGGTTTTTCCACCAAGCCACACTTGCCAGCCTCCAGGCCTTTGCACGTGCTATTCCCTCTTCCTGGAATATTATCACTGCTACTTTAGGCCACTTCCATCACCCTAACTCATTGGCACACTCTCATACTTTGGGTCTCAACTTAAGTATCACCTTCTCAGGGAGGCCTTCCTTACTCACTCCATCAAAGTAACACTACTCACTCTGCCTTGTCTCTTTCTATCTCAGGATCCTGTTTTGTTTTTTTAAAGAGCAAATCCATGTCCAAACAATAATTCTCTGGTGTCCCTCACAACATTTTTCCCTTGTCTGTAATTTATTTGTCAGGCTCTCCCATTAAACTGTGAGTTCCAGAAGAGCAAAGGTCACATTTTACTTTGATTACCCAACACCTGTTATGTTTGGCACATAGTCCGTATTCAACTACTGCTAATTGTTGAGTGAAAAAGTTGAGTAATCTACACAATGACTGATCTCAACTCTTCAGAAACATCAACTCATGAGAGAAAAAAGGTGGTGGAACCATTCTAGGCTAACAGACACCAGAGACATGATAGCTATGCAATTTAGACCTTTACTTGGATCTTGGATTAAAAATTAAAAAAGAGCATTATTGAGACAATAGTGGAAATGTTAATATGAATATTTTTAATGTACATTAATACTGTACATAAGAAAGGTGTATCAATATTAAATTTCCTGAGTTTGATAATAGCATTGTCATTAGATAAAACCTGTTGTCACTGAGTCGATTCCAACTCATGGCAACCCCATATGTTACAGAGTAGAACTGACCTATAGAGTTTTCTTGACTGTCATCTTCAGAATTAGATCACCAAGCCTTTCTTCCATGGTGCCATTGGGTGGATTTGAACCACCAACTTTTAGGTTAGTAGTCAAGGGCAAACCAATTGTACCACCCAAGGACCTGTAAGGACCTATTGTGAGGTAGGAGAATGCATGCTAAAGTACTTAGAAGGGAAATACAGGATGTTTGTAACTTACTGTGAAATGGTTCAGCAAAAAAAAAAAATGGGTGCCATGTATCTACACATATAGAAAAGGAGAAAAGAGAAACATGAATAGGGTATATGGGTATTCATACTGTTCTTTTCTTCCTGTTTTTCTGTAGATTTTTAAACTTTCAGAGCAAAAGTTGGGAAAAATTAAATTATAAATACATGGTTAGAGAAATAAATGTAAGAGTTCTATTTCCCATTTTTCATTAAAATTATGTGATCTATCCAAGATCAAATGGATAGTCTCTGGCAGAGTTGAGATTATGACTGAAATATCCAAACTCTCAGATCTTTCGAATTTCCACCATATAAAATATCTCCCTTTGGCTCCCATCAGGAGATAGACTCAAACAGGTAATTTCCAGGGCCCTATTGTGAATTGCTGGTTAGATAAGCATCAGCTTAAAACGAAAAAGCAAAACATTTTCGGTGATTTTAATCCAGGATTTTTGCTTCCAGGCAGTTTACCCTGTAAAATAAAAGTCTTCTCATTTGCATACATCTAGCCGTGAGACAAACTTTCAAAGATCTTTCCACATGTGACACAAGCTACGTGACTATGTGACTTATACTCTAATAAGAGCAAGGAACCAGAGATTGGTGGTGGTGGGGGGGCATGTAGGGTGGGCGAGATAAGTAATATTTTCTATTTTTATTAAAATTTTTAAACTTTCCTTTTTCTTTTCAAGGTAGAACCTTTGGCACCTGTGCAAATGCACGGTCAAACTCCTTCTCATCCTCAAGGTCCCAGCCTAGGCTCCTCATCCCCTGGAAACTTTCCCTGATTTCCCTAGGACAGCTGAGGAGCACTTCCCTTGGGCTCCCACAACACCTCTATTTCCTCTATTAAAAACAAAACTTCATTACACTACCTTTTTTATTGCCTGCTTGCTTGTCCATCTCTGTCACTGGATTATGCCCTCCACAAGGACAGGAGCTGAGTTGATAAATGCCTAGCCTGTTGCCCAGCCCACAGAGGGCACACAATAATCCAGTGAACAGAATTTCATTGAAGTAGTTGACCCAGTCGTACTCCTTACCAAGCCTTCGATAACTCGTGGAGGGCAAGCTAAAGCCAGCTCTTCCAAAGCAGTTCCAGTTAAATTTTCCTATTGCCTGTTGTTTCAGGTGTACTGTATCACATCCCCTTTGGGACAGGAAGTGTCCTATGTCATTGTTTGCTCCTCTTGTTCTGATATCAAAGGCTCAACTGGGGAGTTCCTGAATGAAGATTGGGGGCTTGGGTCCAATTACCCACCACCTGCTAGAGTAGCAACTTGGCCCCATTGCCAAGCAGGGAACAACACATGCTTTATTAAATAATAACAACACAATACATACAGCTCTACTCCATCTGGTCATTTCAGCTTGGGGATCAGCTTTAAAGTCCAGCCAGGGTGGGACAAGCACAATGTGCTTCAAGGGCAGAAGGAGGAGCAGGAGATTTGAGGCATGCAAATTCTTTACATTCTGTGGATTTGACTGTGGAGTGGTTTTTGATAGTTCTAGCCCCTCCCAAAAAGATTCCAAATAGACACTGTGTTCTACTAGTATCCACAATGGTACTTGTAACTCAGTGTGGTGGAAAGAACACCACTTTCACAGTCAGGAAACGCAAGTTTGACTTCCAGCCTCTTCCCTGTCCTAGTGGTGTGAGCTTGGCAGGTGACAGAATGTTTTGGAGCCAGAGCTCCACCCTCTATGAATGGTAGGTGATTCTTCATGGGACCAAAACCAAACCAAATTCACTGCTGCCGACTCAGATCCAACTCATAGCGACCCCCCCTGGGGTTTCTAAGGTGGTATCACTACGGAAATAGATTGCCCAATCTTCCTTCTGAGGAGTGGTTTGAACCACCAGCCTTCTGGTTAGCAGTCAAATGTCTTAGGCACTACACCACCAGAGCTCCCCTTCATGGGACAGTGAGTACAAAATAATCTAGACAGTGAGTTCATTGTAAACCATATATAATATAAGTATTCATTATTATAACTATCAAAAAAAAAAAGTCAGTTCCAATTCATAGCAACCCCTCCTTGGGTTTCTGAGGAGGTATCTCTATGCAAGTAAATTGCCTAATCTTCTTCCTGAGCAGTGGCTGGTGGGTTTGAACCGCCAGCCTTCTGGTTAGCAATCAAATGCCTTAGGCACTACACCACCAGAGCTCCTTATTATAACTATAGGTACAAAATGTTAGAAAACTGATAGGATTCAGGAAAGCTACTCCTCAGCAGGCACAGGGAGAGTATGCTAGAGCAAGGCTGCCATGTGTAATGGCTCTGTCTGGAAGGGATGGCACACAGAACCTGCTGGAAATTCCTAATGTATTCAGTCAAGCATATAATACTTAGTGGAGTCTGTGGGTGGAGCAAAATTTTAATGTGCTAGACTGCTAAGTGAAAGGTTGGAGGTTCAATTCCACAGAGAGACACCTCAGAAGAAAGGGCTGGCAATCTACTTCCAAAAAAATCAGCCACTGAAAACCCTATGCAACACAATCTATTTTGACACACATGGGGTCACCACAAGTAGAGGTCAACTCAATGGCAACTGGCAAAAGGTAGTAACATTTGGTGGAGACCAGGCGGTTACACAGAATAGGGGCAGATGCTGTATATCTTTTTCTTGTATACTCCTCATCCCTGGGTCCTCAAAAAAAAAAAAAA
>NW_006921643.1:9169961-9183324 GCF_000298275.1 Orycteropus afer afer | reverse complement strand
ACACACACACACACACAGAGGCATACATCAGCAACCCATAAGAATTTAGCCCCAAATTCCAAGTGTGCCTGTTTAAGTATACGTTTGCCAAGAGAGGTTGGTGGTGTCCTTGAACCAAGCTCTCAGGCCATATCATCATCTTGGGGTGTGCAGAGTTAGCACCCAGAATCTCTGAATAATATTTTTTGTCTTTAGTGTTCTAACATCTCTAAAACTCTATCTCCTATATGGATGTATCTCCCATGGAACCATCCTCTACCACTTCCTACCCATACCACTTTCCAAATTTTTTCTAATCTATTCCTTCCTCTCCATACCAACTACTCCAGTCCTCTTTCTGCCCTCATAATCTCTCACCTGGACTACAGAAACAGCCTCCTCTACCTGGTCTGCCTTGCTCTGGAATGTTGCTGCCCCATCTATTCCCGTATCTGTCCTCCATTCCTCAATTAGAAAGATCTCTGTTAAATACTAACCCAACCACATAACTCCTTCCTACAATCCTTCATGGGACCAAAATCAAACCAAATTCACTGCCGTCAAGTCAGTTCTGACTCATAGCGACCCCATCTCAAAACTCCTCAGGAAGGTACACAGCCCTGCCTCATTCAACAGCTTCAGCCCCCACAGTGAACTCCCTTCCCTTGTCTAATCACACTGCTTGCAGTTCTCCCCTCAAACTCCACACTCCTATCTCCAGGCCTTTGCTAACTATTCTTCCTGGAAAGCCCTTTCCATCTGTCTTCCCTTGGCCAACTCTTACTACTCCTCATGACTCAGCTTGCACATCACTTTCTCTAGGAAGTTCTGTCAGAAGCCCGAAGTTGGGGCAAGGACCCCTCATCTATGGCCCTACAGTCTCCAGTTTCACTAATATAAACTGGAATTGTGTGTATGTATATGAGCCGGATTCCTCAACTAGACAGTATAGTCCTCTGGGTGGGGAGAGGGCTTTTATTCCCTGTTGTACCTCTAGCACCAAGTGCAGCGCCTCAACACTATCCATGACCAATAAATGTTTGTTGTACTAAAATGAACTTCAAAGCCCCAGACAAAATCTCAATGGGCAATTCAACCAAGCCCCCCTCAGTGGAGGGGAAGGAAGAAACAGAAGGCATCCAGGTTGAAGGAGCCCACCACTTGGCCACTGGAGTCCCAAGACCCTAATGCTTAGAACAACAATAGGTCACACATCCAAGCATCACCTCAGGATAGAGTTAATCTTAACTCCCAAGTTGCTTCAGGTGCCAATCAATATCCCAGTCATGCCTGTCCACCTCAGAGTGAAATCTGCACGTCCTTGACAATATGTCTCATGTCAAGCCACAGGAATAACAGGAACACTCTCCTGGTGAATACTTAATTTCTCTTTTAAAATACCTAACATTATTGAGTGCTTATCATTAATCTTCAAAATAGCCCTATGAAGGAGTAACTATTCATCATCTCCATTTTCAAATGTGAAAACTGAGGGCCAAAGAGGTTGAATAAGTTGCCTAAGGTTATACAAGTTGTAACACTAGGGCTTTAGACTCGGGTATCTAGCTCCAGAGTCTATACAGTACTGTGACAGGGAGTTAGTTACACATTTCATATGATAATAAAATGAAAGACAAGATTTCAACAATCAGGTGCTTGCATATCCCTCACCCCCAAACCCCCACCCCCAAGCTCACTTTCCACCTCCTTCTCTTCTTTCCAACTACTTGGCCTCCTCTTGGCTTCTGGAAGGTGCCAAGCTCATTCCTTCTGACTCGCTATAGAGAGCACTACTGACCCTCCCAGCTCTCCATCCAGCTGGCTCCTTCTTAGCCTTCCTGTCACCACCTCAGCAGGGCCTTATCTGAGAACCTCTCTAGGACTTCCCCTGCTTTTCCAACACACACCTGGCCTTTACTTCCACAGCAGCGTTCTCTGTGGGTGGTCACAGATTTGCTTTTTATATTTTGACTATATCTCCGAGACTAGACCATAAATATCATTTGAGCTGGGACCTTGTCTGGAAATAAAGTGCCAACAAATGCTTATTAAATGAACAAACAAACAGATAGGTGGATGAATGAATGAATGAACTAATCAATCAAAGTAAGGGAAGGAGGAATATCTGTCTTAGGCTTCTCAACCCTTGGATATTTGGATTCACTAATGTAGGGAGATTTTGGTGGGAAATTTTGAGAATAGACTTCAGCATTATGAATCCATGTCTTTACCTATTTGGAGAAAGCCACATACAAAGAATGCTAATCAATTCATCTGCTCTGGGCGGGTAGGGTGTACACAAACTTGAACTTCAGCTTCTAAAGAGGCAGTCCTTGGAGACAGTGGCATCACTAGGGTTGGTTGTCGTCACCCAGTAAAGTAACTCATGGTGTCAAACACCCCACCACCACCGCTATAGGCGTCCTCTCATACCAGACCAAATGGAATCCTTAGTAATGTTTATGATCAACTTTAATCATAGAATAATATATAATAAATACAGTGGTAAACTGCTTAAATGTAATATTTCTTAGATTATATGAATATTAACAACAAATTTATTTTGTAAAATCTTCCTATAATGAACTACATAAGCAGTCTTTTTAAATTTTTCTCCTTTACTTTTAATGACTATTTTATTCTCAGAAAGTTATTGATATAGATCACAAATACTAATTACCACAATATTGTAGCTAAAACATGAGAAAGTTTCACAATATCAGTGACTATAAAAATTCTGGCTGCAATGAAAACAACAATACACACTTATAGTGCAAGCAGAAAAAAAACACATGATTTTAATCAACACTGTAATTGGGTAACAATGATAATTCTGACCAGAGCACATTAGAAGGTTCAAAAAGTAAATTAACATAGAGTTTTAACCTTGTCAGTCTACTTCCGTAGCGATACCACCTCAGAAACCCAAGAAGGGGTCTCTATGAGTCGGGTCTCACTTGACAGCACATAACAACAACCACAGGGATATTGATGGGAGCTCTGGCAACATAGCACCTAAGGCATTTGACTGCTAATCAGAAGGCCAGTGGTTCAAACCCACCAGCCACTCCTTGGAAGGAAGGTTGGGCTATCTACTTCCATAGAGATACTGACTCGGAAACCCAAGGAGGGGTTGCTATGAGTCAAATTGACTCAATGGCAGTGAGATGAGGTATATTGAGATTTTAAGCTGGCCTTAAGAAAAATGTTTTGTTGTTATAAATAACTACAGGGATATTTTAGTTAAAAATATAATACATTTCGGCTGAAACGCTGCACAAATTTTTAGTCATTTTGATATCACCCCCTCTGACAGTGTCATCCAATTCAACCCACACCTCCACACACCAGTCTAGTGATGCCACGGTCTGGAGAGGACCATGGAACTTAAGAGGCCTTCGAGGTTGAACTTGTGTGGCCCCAAGCAAGGCTGGACTGGACAAGTGCCTCCATCGCTGAGTGAAACCTACAACACAAGTCCATACACCTAAAAAGGGCCTAGAATCCCTAGAGCACCTCCCATGGGAAAGTGATCACGGAATTCATGGAATGACTGTTGTTGTTATGTGCCATCTAGTCGGATCCGACTCATAGAGACCCCTCTTTGGGTTTCCGAGGCGGTATCTCTACGGAAGTAGATTGCCCAACCTTCCTTCCGAAGCCTGGCTGGTGGGTTTGAACCACCAGTCTTCTGGTTAGCAGTCAAGTGCCTTAGGCACTATGCTACCAGAGCAAAGAGCCAAGCCTGAGTTGGCAGTATCCAAACTCAAGATTGCAGTTCAGCTAGCAAAAGGAAGGTCGTGGTGCAGAAGTGCAGCTACTGCAGACCCTGAAACAGGCCGGGGAGAGGGGAATTAAGTGCCAAGCATAGCTAACCTTTGAGAAACATAATGGGCACACCTGAAGCTTTTCCACAGAGCCTTAGGAAAATGTTTATGAAAAGCAGCAGAGGGAAAAGAGACAGTGGGGGAGATCATTATAAAAAATACAAGTAGAGCCACAGGAAAGGAAATGTCTCTGCTATTTCTCCCAGCAGGTCACTATTGTGGACAAGAAGTAATATCACTTTTAAAGCACCAAACAGGAAGGAAGGGCATGAAGGGGAAAAAATAAAGGAGTCAGAGCAGGTCAGAAAAAAAAAAAAAACTAGAAAAGCAAACATTCTTGTTGTAGCAAAACTGTTCTGCAGGGAGAGACCTCACAACGTCTCCCTCTGTTTTAGAGCATTATTTTTTCCTGGTGTACATTTTTGCTTCTTCTTTTTTTTTTTTTTTTCTTATAATGTATGTCAGGGAGGGACTGCATGGTCATTTCTGTTCCTCGCACTCTTTCCTCTTCCTCTTTGGCTCCCTCACCAAGCCTCTGTACACCTCCTGGATTCCAAAAGCATCCTGAGGATATTTACTAACAGGAAGCCAGGCAAAGAGGGAATTGACACAGTCATTAGGTGACATAAGCCTGCTGACAAGCTGCCAACTCAGCCTATTGAAGATATAACTGAAAAGCCAGCATTTCACTAAAACTAGGTCACCTCCAAATGCTGTGGATGTCAGCTGGGAGTTCACCACAGACCGAAAAACTAAGGAGCAAGAGGTTAGTGGTTTCCCCCTCGGGACAGGCAGAGGTAGGTCACAGTGGGATGGGGGGATGAAGACTAAGAATTTGTGAGGCTGGATAAAATAGAAGAATTTGAATGAGGCATCCATGGGCAAATGGGGCAAGTGGGTTTCCCAAAAGCAAGCTGCAAAGATTTGGCTGCCATGGTTCAAGCAAGCCACTGAGGTCTCAGGAAGACCAAAGTCTAAAACCAAGGAGCTTTCTCTCTCTTCCACCTCCTGGGCCACCCACGTGGCATCTGACATTCTATTTCCATGCGTTCACTTCTATTTGTTTGGTAAGTACCCTCTTCATTAATCTAAAAGAGTTCCCCAGAAAGTATCAGCTGTTAAGGGCAAGGAGTATGCCTCCTTTGTGGTGTTTTTGATTGCATCAAATGCAGTACCATATCTAAAACATACATTTAATAAATACTTGATAACTACAGGGTTGTGACTAAAACAAAGCAAGAAAGAAAGAAACACAATACAGTGAATTTGCTCTCCACATGACTTCTGGAGTCAGACAAACTTGAGTTTGACACTTGGCTTCATTTCTCATTAGCTATGTCCCCTTAAGTAACTTATCTAAGCTCCCCATCCCTCCAACTCTTCATTCATAAAATAAGGATAATAGCATTGCCCACCTCATATGGTTCTGGTGAAAATTTAGTGGGGTATTGCATGAGAAGTACTTAACGATGTGTCTAGAATAAAATAAACATTCAACAACTGTGAATTATTATAATAATATTTCAATTACTGTTAGCACTGTGAATGATGGCAGGCTACTTACTACCTGGCTTTAGGTTTTCCTGAGAGTCTCCAAGTATGTCTGAGTCTTGATCTTAACAGAACACCTGGAAAAGCACCTACACAGGGCACCTCAGCTTCCTTCATTTGGCAGATTTAGGATAAGAGTAGCCACAGGCAAATAATACTCAGCTGAAGCTAGTTTCCCTTCTGAATGGGTGAGAGACTGGCAAAATAAACTGGTTTTCAGCAAGGCATCTTACAGTATCTCTTATTTTATCCTGTGGTCTCTGTTGGAGGATGTGGGTCAGATGAACGTCTGCATAATTATTTCTTAGACTGTACTTGCTACAATATTTGTTTTCAGATTATTAGGTTTTACATGAGAAGAGGGGATAAATTTTAATGGCTAAGTATGTTTGGAAAACTCTCTAATTTCTTTTCTCAAATTCTTAATATAGTCATAAGCATTGCGAATCTTCAAAAAGGGTTACGGTTTATAGCACTGTCCAAACTCACTTGATTACATGGTCTGTTTTTGAAGGCTATCCCAGAGGCTTCTGTCCTTTAGAATACACTTTGAGAAGTGTTCACACAACTTCACAACTGGACCAAAAAGCTGCATCATAATAAATGGAGAAAAGACTGAAGTTGTCAAAGATTTCATATTACTTGGTTCCACAATCAACACCAATGGAAGCAGCAGTCAAGAAATCAGATGACGTATTGCACTGGCAGATCCGCTGCAAAAGACCTCTTTCAAGTGCTGATGAGCAAAGATGTCTCTTTGAAGACTAAGGTGTACCTAACCCAAGCAATGGTATTTTCAATAGCTTCATATGCCTGTGAAAGCTAGACAATGAATAAGGAACACTGAAGAAGAGTTGATGCTTTTGAATTATGGTGCTGCTGTAGAATGCTGAAAGTACCATGGACTATCAGAAAAACTAACAAATCTGTCCTGGAAGAAGTACAGCCGGAATGCACCTTGGAAGTGAAAATGGCCAGACTTCATCTCACCTACTTATGTCTTATTGTCACAACGGACTATTCCCTGAAGAAGGATATCACGCTTGATAAAGTCAATGAAAAAGGGGAAGGTCTTCAGTGAGATGGTTTGATACAGTAGATGTAACAACAGGCTTAGTATAGCAAGCCTTGTGAGGCTGGCACAGCACCAGGCAGTGTTTTGTTTGATTGTACATAAGGTCAGTAAGAGTGGGAGCCAACTTGATGGCACCTAACAACATATGAGCTCAAAGGACATTATTACATCATCCATGGCCAGAGTATCGAGGGGCATGTTGTGGCTCTATCTATCATCTTGTCTGGTTCAACATCATTAATTTCTTGGTCTCTTGGTCTAGGTATAGGTTCTTCATGAGTACAATTATGTGTTCTGAAATTCCCATTCTTCTCAATGTTACCCATAATTTGTTATGATCCACACAGTCAAATGCCTTTGCATAGTCAATAAAACACAGGGTGGAGCAAGGAGCAGCAGTCTTTTAAACAGAATGACAGAATACCGTATAGTTTAAAATCAGGAAAGGTGTGTGTCAGGGTTGTATTGTTTTACCATACTTATTCAATCTGGATGCTGAGCAAATAATCTGAGAAGTTGGACTCTATGATGAACATGGCATCAGGATTGGAGGAAGACTCATTAACACCTGAGATATGCAGATGACACAACCTTGCTTGCTGAAAGTGAATATTTGAAGCATTTACTGATGAAGATCAAAGACTATAGCCTTCAGTATGGATGACAGCTCTACATAAAGAAAACAAAAATCCTCACAACTGGACCAATAAGCAACATCACAATAAATGGGTAAAGATTGAAATTGTGAAAGATTTCATTTTACTTGGATCCATAATTAATACCCATTGAAGTAGCAGTCAAGAAATCAAACAACGTATTGCATTGGGCAAATCTGCTATATATGAAGAAAAAAAAAAAAAAAACCCACCTCTTTAAAGTGTTTAAGAGCAAAGATATCACTTTGAAGACTAAGGTGTGACTGACCCAAGCTATAGTATTTTCAATAGCCTGGTACGCATATGAAAGCTGGACAATGAATAAGGAAGACTACAGAAGAATTGATGCATCTGATTTATTGTATTGTTGAAGAATACGGAATATACCATAGACTCCTGGAAGAACAAATACGTCTTGGAACAAGTATAGTCGGAATTCTCCTTTTTTTTTTTTTTTTTTCCTTTCAATTTTTTTATTGTAATGTGGGTGCATAGCCAGACTTTATATCTCATATACTTTGGTCATGTATCAGGAGGGCCCAGTCCCTGGAGAAGGACTTCATGGTAGAAGGTCAGCAAAAAAGGGGAAGACCTTCAAAGATATAGACTGACACAGCGGCTGCAACAATGGGCTTGAGCATGGCAATGATTGTGAGGATGGCGTAGGACCAGGCAGTTTCATTCCGTTGTATACAGGATCGCTATGAGTCAAAACTAACTTGATAGCACTTAATAATAGCAATTTACTGGCATGCTGATCATATTTGAAGACAGGCCTAAATTGGACAGGACAATATACATGGTTGTAAAACTAGAAGGAAACATTAAGGATAGGGGAAGATGGGGCTCAATGTAGTACATATGAAAAAGACTCAGGACTCTGCTGACTATGGATAGAGGAAAAGAGCAAGGAACCTGTCTTTGGTGAAAGTGTTTAAGCCTGTGGATCAAGTCTTGCCTGAAGGCAGCTCCACCCTTCCAGGCCTGTTATGTAAACCAACAAATTTCCCTTATATGTTGTTTTTTTGTTTAATCTGCAACACAAACATTCCAAACTGATATTACTATCAATGTACCAAGGTCTTCAAAGAAGTTATGCACTTTAAGGAAGAATTCAAAGAATCCTCAGGTCAAATCAAGGAGAAGAGATGTCTTATCCTTCCTACTGGTTAGGTGACTTCTGGAGTTAGCTTGTAGGCAGTTCTGGGTACTGAGCCTCAAGGGACACAGACAAAACTAGGAAAAACTGAAACCTGAAAACCATGTTGCATGAGGAATTATGTTAAAGAGATAAAAGAGAGACAGATAGACAAAAAGATACAGAGACCTAGGGGTATCTAGTCTTCCAAATTGTGACTTGGAGGGACATGGCATTTAAAGAATTCGTGAAGAAGAATCCAATGCTTCTTAATATTCTAAAGGGAGCAGCCCCACTCAATAAATAAATAAATAACTATGGAAGGCTATGGGAACTCTCCTGAGAAAAATGTACATGAAAAAAAATTCTGCAAAAATTTTCAGGCGCTAGCTGCCCTACCACCACACTGAAGCCCATCCATAGATATCCCCCATAGAAAACCAAAACCAAGATGAAGAGCCTCTGGATCAGGTGGGGTCTGTGTGACCCCACCCTAGCTCCAAGGTAATGAACCAGGATAGATGGATGAATCTTACATGGAGGCGAGCCAGCACAGGAAAAGGAAGACATTTTCATTATCAATGGAGTCCAAACAGAAAGGGAGATACTCATCATTAGAGGGTTTCATGCAAAAATTGAATGAGCATTTTCAGGAAAATTACAGAGAGGTTTCAAGCATCCACTGAGCTAAAAGTCCTAAGGTCTTTTAGACCTTGGCTACTGAAAATGTGGTCTGATGATCAGCAGCATATGCATCATCTGGGAGCTTGTTCGACATGCAGAATATCAGGTGATTCATATACATGTTGCAGTTTAAGAAACACTACTCTAAGTTATCTTCCAACTATGATATTCTGTAAGGGAGAGAAATAAAAATATTCTGGCCCCTCAGTAGCAGTTTTCCCTCCTACACCTTCAGAGAGTTGCCCTTTTACCCTTAACCTAAGTTTGGATTTCCAGGATATAGAAGTGGAGGCCCGGTATAAATCCTCTACCCACTGCTTAAGTTATTTATCTTTTCAAAGGCTGTAACTGGAGAACTAAGTGGAAGGATGAATACCTCTCCCTTTGTCTCAAATTTAGTTCCAGAACCTACGGGGGGGGGGGGGGGGGGGAAGAAACTCACTGCCATCAAGTTGTTTCTGACTCACAGTGACCCCTCTTTGGGTTTCCAAGGCGGTATCACTAAGGAGGTAGATTGTGCAATCTTCCTTCTGAGGAGTGGCTGGTGGGTTTGAACTGCCAGCCTTCGGGTTAGCAGTCAAATGCTTTAGGCACTACTCCAACAGAGCTCCCAGAACTTATAGAAGGAAAAAGTAATTTCAAAATATTTATCTTCATGATCTTCTTTAATAATAGATATGAGTTATTGGGCAATCGCATATGCCATATATACTGCTAAGTGCTTTGTATGCTGTACCGTACTTGTTGTTAGGGCTGTGGAGTTGGTTCCAACTCACAGTAACCCTAAGCACAACAGAAGGAAACACTGCCTGGTCCTGCACATCCTCAAAATCATTGCCATGTTTGAGCCCATTTACCTTCCTTAGTCCTCATATCAACCCTATAAGGTAGGGCAGTGTAGTAAAATATGGCTTTTCTAGCCACGGTATTTGTTAACTCTCACTTTGCCGTGAGTAACTAAGTAGCTGCTTGTTAAAGTCATCCACCTGGAGCAACACAAAACAATCTTCTGGGAAGTTCACTCTCTCTCAGGTGTATAGAATTCTGATGTTGTGATTGGTTAGTTTAGCCACTCTACCAGGCTCAAAAGGAGCGCTTCCAGAGGCAGAAGTTATCTCTTTGACTGCCGGCTGAGAAAGATGCGCTGCTGAAAGAAAGACGTGCTTCTAAGACAGACTAAGAGAGCCTGTCGACTGAGAGATGTCCGGCTGAGTGAGACTGAGTGCGTTCCTGAACTTGAATTGTAGCCTGTTGCTTCCCTAGTAAATGCCATAATCTGTGAGTTGTGTGTGGCCACTGCAGTGAATTAACGAACCCAGCAGAAAGGTGGTGGGTGGCGCAGAAGAAACAGTTCATGTCAAAGTTAGTAAGAGGCTTGGAGGGTGGTGGTTATGTTTGGCCTCATAGGAGCAGGCCTTGGGCTGCTGATGGTGATTCTGTCTTCCTCTTGAGTAGTTAGAAGAGGTCAGAAAATGATGCCTCCTCGTTCCTTTAGCAGGTAGGTACTGTTATTTTTTTCCCCCTCCCATTTTACATATGATAAATCTGAGACTCAGAAAGAGTAGATGATATGCTCAAGGCCACAGAACTAATAAATGGGGGAGCCAGGTCTTGATACCAAGATTCAGGTAAACTACTGTGCCACATGTCTATCTCTTTTGGAGGAAATCTCTTGCCTTCGGCTCTTTTCAGTAAGCAGTAAAGTTAGCCTAAAGGCTGTTAAGTTCCCACATAGCTCACCCAAGCTACCTAGGGACATGGCCAGGCTGCTGGCTGGGGAGCTACAGACACAGGTGCACTGGGGCCTCAGCTCTCAGCCCTCCATTAAATCTGTTCATTACACAGGAACACTTAGAGGTCATCCTTTCAAATCCTGGCCCCTTCCTCATTATCTGCTCTAGCATCAGCATTCTCCCAGTCCTCTATTGACTTGCTTTATCTCCTGGCTGCTGTCCCATCTCTATTAGATCCCAGGCATTTGAGCAAAGTACACAGCTACCCAGTTCTGGCTGAACGGAATTGACTCACCATTCCTTCCCTATAATTTTAGGTACAGTCTAAAAGGATTTAGAAGGTGTCATTGACTTGGAATTACAGTTCTTTGTTGCAGAATGAACTTCCGGACCATGCTGAAGAGAGCCCAGCATTTCCCCTTGTACTAACACAAGCAGCTTTGTTCCCCCATCAAACTGTCCCTCTAATTGTACTGTGTACATTCATTCTGGACTTTGCTGCTTCTCCAGGAGAAGCCTGAGGAAAAACAATTTGGACTTCCTATCGTGCGGTTCAAACCCACCAGCCACTCCTCGGAAGGAAGGTTGGGCAATCCTACTTCCGTAATGATACTGCCTCGGAAACCCAAGGAGGGGTCGCTATGAGTCGGGGCCGACTCGTGGGTACATAACAACAACAACAACATTGTGCTTACAACTGTAGCATTCATTTGGAAATTAACCATGTGCTGTGTCTTCTCTCTTCTACTTATTGTTACTAAATTTTTAATTTCTTACAGCTTTAATTTTTTGTACACTTTTGTCTTAAATGCCCCACCTAGAACTCTTAAGGCAGGAACCACATTTATGTTATCTTGGTTTCCATCACAGCAGTCTAGCATACTCCTTTGGCCTAGATTAATTCAATGGCTACATAATGGACTGATAACTAAAGGATTGCATTTTACATATTGCCATGCACATCTGTTGCTATGTCCAAGGTGAATTCACTCTTCCAGATACTGAACTTAATTGCAGTGAAGGACTCTTGGGAGGGGGAGGGGAGAATCCAAGCAAGCATGTTGAGAGCCGGAAGCAGATGGTGCTGTGAAGAAAACCATAACATTATAGTTTCAGCCTTATAAGAAGTAACAATAAAACTTGCTCCCATGAGATAGGACTAAGCCACTAATCCCCCTGGTACAGCTGGAAACACAAAAGCTTCTTAAAGTTCAGGGACCCCAACCCACCTGGTTAGACAATAAGCAAGCCAAAACCTCATTTCTCAGCTGCTCCTGTTATCACTTGCTCCAACTCCCAAACCACTTGAAGAGAATTCTGGGAACTTTAAAATAAACTTGCCTGAGAAATGGGCCAGAATTGTATCATTTTCTTAAAAAAAAAAACCTTGCCTATACTTGGTAGAAAAAGCAGATTTCCTCTAGTTATAAAGGGTAAAATAAATAAAAGCTCAGTACACAAAATACATTTAAATTATACTAGATGCTGATTCGCTTTTTTAAATTTTGTTAAGCTTCTCTCCTGTTTTAAGACCCCCAATACGTAATTCTCCTTCCAGTCTGTTCTTCATTCAACAAATGTGTCTAGAGAGCTGATGGCGGAGACAGAAGACGTGGGCTGTTCAATTGTTCACGTGGTTCCTTCAGTACTGCAATTTCTTCTGCTCTAATTATCAACTTTACCACTAGAATCCCTAACAGGGTCTGAGAAGCCCCCAGACCATAGGCAAAGTAGAATAATACAGTAACCAAGCACAAAGGCCCTGGGGGTAAGGCTAAGTTCAAACCTGTTTCTGTTACTCTTAAGAATTGTCATTTTCAAACCTCAATTACCTTGCATGTAAAATGTGGATGAACATACTCCTATCTCAGGGGGAAAGTGCCTGGCCCTTTTATAAATATTCATATTTATAAATAGTATTCTATGACCATGGGAGCTCTGGTGGAGTAGTGCCTAAGGCATTTGCCTGCTAACCAGAAGGCTGGCAGTTCAAACCCACCAACCATTCCTTGGAAGGAAGATTGGGGAAATCTACTTCCATAGTGATACCACCTCGGAAACCCAAGGAGGGGTTGCTATGAGTCAGCTCTGACTCGACAGCAGTGAGTTTGGTTTTTGGGTTTTTTTTTTAATTTATGACTGTAACCCAGGGGTTGAAAACTTAAATGCCTCTAAGTACAGATAGGTATGGGAACTGGGGTAAGTGGGCCAGGCTAAGAATCAGGAACTTGAGGGACTGGTAGGGCCAGTGGTGAACCCCAGCACCACCCCACTGTGGGTGGTGCTTGAGGCAGCTCCAGTTGATATTACCAACAAGATGTCAACACAATGTGGCCAGTTCTGATTTTTCAGGAGAAGCCAGCTCTCCAGATTCTGATATGAAATCTCCCAGTTCCTAAACTGTGTAACTTTTCGTGTCTTATTTTCCTCACCTGAAAAACAGAGAAAATAGCAATGCCTACTTCACAGAATGACTATGAGGAGTAAGAGCTCATTCATACATATAAATGATTAGAACAATGCTTGGCGAGAGTTCCGACAAGATGGCGGACTAGCTAGAAGGACTGCACAGACCCTGTTCAACAAAGAAAAGGGAAACCAATTGACACAGACACAGAAGATAATCTTGGACCACTGAGCCTTGAAGGGAAGGATACAGAAGTAGACTAAACCCCAACTAGCAGAAGAATTTGCGTGAAAATACCAAAAAAGGAGACATA